>NW_017306688.1:87221-96436 GCF_000935625.1 Nanorana parkeri | reverse complement strand
GGGGGGGGGTGTTGCAGTTTGACATCTTGGCATCCTCGCCCTGGGCACTAGATGACCTTGTCCCAGGAAGTACCCATTCATTAAGGAGGTAAAGACCTTGTCTGGGCATTTATGGGCATGACTCCATTGTCATTGCCTGTGCATAATTACTATATTTTACAATTTTCTCGCTGTGTATATTGTTTATCTTGTTACAACATTGCACAACTACAATTTTTATGTCTTTCCTTTAAAAAAAAAGGCTCTATATTTGAGGGAGTGCTGCCACCTAATGACTGCAAACAGTAATATATATTTCATTTCAATAATAGAGGACAAGACAAGCATAATCTTTACTATACACTTACCTTCACAGTGTTCTTAATGGAAACTCTACTGCTACACCTTCCCTCTCTCTGGAGGTCATATACACTGCCTGCATAAATGTCTATGGAGCCAACGGCTTTAATTGGAATAAAGCAAAGTGCTGGCACTGGAAGCCTTCAACGTATTTTCATTTTTATTAACATTACTAGTATTTAAAGCTGAACACCAGGCAGATATATAAATGAATGCTGCTCTGTATTAATCAACACATCAAATGAATTTATTAAATAAATGAAATGCAAGCAGTGTTAATGCAAAGCGCTATATAAATCCTGTGTAATAATAATAATAATAATAATAATAATAATAATAATATTAATGCAAGTAGCTGGTTATATGCAAATCTTGGCATTATAATTCTAATTGTATAATTAAAGTTCATCCTGACTCTGAACCTCCTTATGGACTCACCTGATATGATGGCAAGCCACACGGACCGGTAGGCTATAGAAGGAGTGATTGGTTGTACCAAGCTTGACTTTAACAGATTTTGCATGCGACTTCCGCTGCCTATGTGTCTGAAACTACAGATCATTTTGACATTTTTTTCATTGGAGGGAACCTCTGCTTTCCATTTTTTCACCAAATGTTTAGTTTTTATTGGCCAGGGTTGTGACATGTTTACTGTAATGGTTTTTGTATTAATTGTATCACTTCCAGCAGCCCTGCAACTTTCGCTGATCTCCTCTCCATTCAAAGAACCTGGAAGCGATGAGGACATACATTCGCTGATCTCCCCTCCATTTTAAGAACCTGGAAGTGATGAGAACATACTTTTACTGATCACTCGATTTAAAGAACCTGGAAGCGACATGGACATAAGTTCACTGATCTCCTCTCCATTTATAGAACCTGGAAGCAATAAGGACATACATTTGCTGATCTCTCAATTCAAAGGACCCGGAAGTGATGAGGACATAAGTTCGCTGATCTCCCCTCCATTCAAAGATTTCAGAAGAGACCTTATCAAGCTCACGGACATACGTTTGCTGATCTCTCCATTCAAAGAACCCAGAAGTGGCGAGGACATACATACGCTGATCTCCTCTCCATTCAAAGATCCCGGAAGAGACCCTGTGAAGGTCGGGGGCATATGTTTTCTTATCTCCTTTCCATTCAAAGAACCTGAAAGTGATGAGAGCATATGTTCATTGATGTCCATTCAAAAAACCCAGAACCGCTTCATACATTTGCTGATCTCCTCTCCATTTGAAGAACCTAGAAGTATCCAGGACATACTTGCGCTGATCTCCTCTTCATTCAAAGAATGTGGAAGTGTCGAGAACATACATTTGCTGATCTTCTCTCCATCAAAAGAACATGGGAGCGATGAGAACATACATTCACCGATCTCCTCTCTAATAAAAGAACCCAGAAGTGAAAAACCCAGAATGGAGCTGATCTCCATTCAAAGAACATGGAAGCGACAAGGACATACATTCTCTGATCTTGTCTTGTTGATCTCTCCAAAATTCTGGGAAGTGATAAGGACAAACATTTGCTGATCTCCACTCCATTCAAAGAACCTGGATTCATTGAGAACATTTGTTCACTGATCTCCTCTCCAGAAGTGACGAGGACATTTGTTTGCTGATCTCCTCTCCATTCAAAGAACCTTGAAGCATTGAGGACATAGGTTCACTGATCTCCTCTCTATTTAAAGATCCCAGAAGAATCCATGGCGAGGTCGAGGACCTACATTTGCTGATCTCCTCTCCATTTAAAGAACCTGCAAGTAATGAGGACATACATGTGCTGATCTCCTTACCATTCAAAGATCCCGGAAGAAACCATGGCGAAGTCGAGGGCCTACATTTGCTGATCTCCTCTCCATTTAAAGAACCTGGAAGTAATGAGGACATACATGTGCTGATCTCTCCTTATTCAAAGAACCTGGAAGCGGCGAAAACATATATTCACTTATCTCCCCTCCATTCAAAGAACCTGGAAGTGATGAGGGCATACATGTGCTGATCTCTCTATTCAAAGAACCTGGAAGCACCGAGAACATACATTTGCTGATCTTCTCTCCATTCATAGATCCCATAAGCGATGAAGATTTTGTCACTTCCAGGCTCTGAGCTGTCATTGCCTGGCAGCTGGGGGCCAGAAATTAAACTCATCACGCACGATTGTGACAATAGGTGTGTAATAGACTGCTAATGTCTGCTTAAAAGAGAACCTGTCTTCACTAAGCTACATAGAAGGTTGTTAGTACCTTATGTAATTATAATAAAGTTAAGTTAAAATGACGACTGAGGCATACATGTTAGGTATCACCGCACATGTTGGAGTGAGAGTGACAGCAGTAATTCTGGACAATTTTGGATACCAAAGTTTCCCGTTGTTTCACAGGCATACTCAATTTTGAGGCTTGATGTGTTTGGTATCTCTTTACTCGGCACAACCTCAGTTCTTGTATTTCACCAAAAAATTGGGTATTATAATATACTTGTGTGCACTAAAATTAATTTGAATGCATTTTTAACGGAATATTTGAAAAACTGTTGTGACATGTCATGCGACATAAAAATTGCAACTCCCAACATTTTATTTTCGTAGGGTCTCTGCTTTCAGAAAATATATCATTTTGGGGATACTTTTAACATTTGTCAGCCTAAAAATGTGTATTTTAGAATTTTCTGCTAAAAGGGGGCAAAACCAGCAATAGGTGACCCCTCCCCGCAACCCAGGTCACACATAGCTCATGTCAGTTATCTTCAGAAGAAGATCTGCGCTCCAGGGAACTATGTAAAGTATATGAAAGCCCTGCAGTTCCTTGTCTTATCTTCCGAGGTCACAAAAATGTTCTGCACTGGCTTCTCTTTGACTTTTCTCGTGGCATTTGCTTAAAATAACCACAGCTCCTTTTGGTATGAAAGTCTTTCCTTTTAGACCAAATGTATCAATAAAATGTATTTTAAATATATTTTGTATATCCTTGAGTCTTTGTGCAAAGCACGTTTCCCTGTGATTATCTCCCAGTGTATCTGGAGACCCTGTGAAGCGCATGTTCCCCTGTGTGCATCTCCCAGTGTATCCGGAGCCCCTGTGCAATGCACGTTTCCCTGTGCTCATCTCCCATTCTATCCAGAGTTCCTATGCAATGCACGTTCCACTGTGTGCATCTCCTAGTGTATCCCGAGCTTCTGTGCAACGCACATTCCCCTGTGCTCATCTCCCAGTGTATGCGCAGCGCCTGTGCAACGCACATTTCCCTGTGTGCATCGCCTAGTGTATCCCGAGCCCCTATGCAACGCACATTCCCCTGTGCTCATCTCCCAGTGTATCCAGGGTTCCTATGCAATGCACGTTCCCCTGTGTGCATCCCCTAGTGTATCCCGAGCTTCTGTGCAACGCACATTCCCCTGTGCTCATCTCCCAGTGTAACCACAGCGCCTGTGCAACACACATTCCCCTGTGCTCATCTCCCAGTGTATCCAGAGTTCCTATGCAATGCACGTTCCACTGTGTGCATCTCCTAGTGTATCCCGAGCTTCTGTGCAACGCACATTCTCTTATACTCATCTCCCTGTGTATCCGGAGCTCCTATGCAATGCACATTCCCCTGTGTGCATCTCCCAGTGTTCCTGGAGCTCTTGTGCAATGCACGTTCCCCTGTGTGGATCTCCCGGTGTATCTGGAGCCCCTGTGCAACGCACATTCCCTTGTGCTCATCTCCCAGGGTACTCGGAGCTCCTGTGCAATGCACATTCCCTTGTGTGCATCTCGCAGTGTATCCGGAGCCCCTCTGCAATGCCCGTTCCCCTGTGCTCATCTCCCAGAGTATCTGGAGCTCCAGTGCAACGCACGTTCCCCTGCGCTCATCTCCCAGTGTATCCAGAGCTCGTGTGCAATGCATGTTCCCCTGTGCTCATCTCCCAGTGTATATGGAGCTTCTGTGCAATGCACGTTCCCCTGTGTGCATCTCATAGTGTATCCGGAGCCCCTGTGCAATGCACGTTCCCCTGTGTGTGCACGGGTATATCAGAGGGTCTCAACCTGGAAGTTGCCCTGCCGCACAATCATCCTCACCATCAGATGCTCTGTAGAAGTCCCATCTCTCCTTAGATCCTGCGCCTCTGGCAGACCCACGGTTCTTGTGCAGTCAACCTGTTCCCAGTTCCCTGTGTTTAGTTTCTCCAGTAATGCACAGTCACCTCAGACCTGGGTTCCTGGTGACCTGCATCCCAGGCATCACTTCAGCTCACTAGTCCTAACCCGCTCTGTAAAACTCGGAGCTCACGAGTCCCAATCCCCACGGTTCCCAGATGGTGACACTGGGGGCTGGTCCGGGATAACCTGGGCTCACAGGAGGTGGCTGTAATGATACTGGCCATCAGACTGAGGACATCTAAGAGCAGGAAAATGCAGTGCAGGGGAAAATCTCTGGCCTGAAGCTGAATGTTGCAGCAAAGTTGATTGTGTTATTTTTCATTGGCTATGAATTTGTTCTGCTTTGTCTACAGATCCTCTGTGGCCCTTGGACAGGCCCTGGTTGGTAGCCATTTTCTCACAGTTGGTTGTTGGAAATTTGGTCATTCAGGGCAGTGGGTGGAGCTTTCCTTTGATCCTGCCAGGATTAAATATGGCGGTGCCTTGTGCTATGCTGTCTGTGTCCAAATATTGGAGACAAGGGCACGGGTCTCTCTCAGGGTGGCTATAAGGCAGATCTTTCTATGATGAACCCCAAAGTAGAGCTGCCCCTTGCCTGCACCTTGAGAGCACACGTGAAGGGAGGTTTGCACATTTAGACTATATTCTATTTGCATTAAAGCTTTACTTGTGGCATGGAACCCCAGGGTTGTCTGATCTCCCCAAGTTCTTTTTTTGTTTTAAAGACACAGTCCCTCTTAAATGGCCTTAAAGGCTTTACCGTGTAAATAAAAATTCCAAGAAAACACAAAGCTCCTTGTTCAAGCTCCTCTACTGTAGGGTGACAACCCTCTGTCCCTGCCTCCCACTTGTGTTCCAGCGTTGTCAACCTGACATACGGTCTTCTGATGGAGACAACAAGTTGCTGTTTCAATACATAGTATGCAGACATGGTCCACTGTTTGTCACCATCAGTAAACCCTCCCTAAGAAATGTTGTGCAGCTTTCACAGGAGTGCATGTAGACTTGAAGTGGCTGGAAAGAGGCTGCAGGATATTAGCACCACTGACAGGTAAAGGGTGAAAGAAAGGTGGAAACAACAAAAAGAAGGTCACTGGTTATGATACGCAGCACTTTAGCAAACTCCTTGGAAAGGTTTTAGTACAAGGTAAAGCATTCTATGACAAAGGTCTGTTTGCAGAACATTCATATCATGATAATGAATGTATCTGATGTGAACAATTCCTTTTTATTGATATCCTGGGTGCTTTGATGCTTTGTGTTCTTTTGTAATACGCTTTGTTGTTATCCGTACATTTGATAGTACCGATGTCTGCCACCACATGCAAATGTCTCTTTTGAACTTTACATTTTATTTGGCCATCCGAGAGGTAGAAAACAATGTGAAATCTGACCGTGGGTGTGGCAGACCTGGACGTTACCCTGGTGATATGACAGGAAACTGCTTTCCTCTTCCCTATCCTGGCACCATAGGAGGCTTTAGATGGGGAATATCTGATATTTCATGATCATGAGCATTTTGTTTTAAAGGTGTTTATTATACAGTTTTTGATATGAAAAAAAAGTTCACACTGCACACCCTCACACAGCATGACACAGTACGATACAATACAATGCGATACAATACCATATGATATGATAAAATGCAACACAACACATGCAATACAATGCAATACGACACAATACAATACAATGCAATGGGATACGATACAATATGATGCAATGCAATATAATATAATACAATACAATCAATGTAATACAATACATACAATGCAATGAGATACGATACAATACAGTACAATACAAAACATTGCAATCCAACAGTCAATGCGATGCAATACAATGCGATGCAATACAATGCGATACAATACAATACAATGCTATACAATGCTATACAATACAATGCAATGCCACACAATGCGATGCAATACAATGCTATACAATACAATGCGATGCAATACAATACAATGCAATGCAATGCAATACGATACAATGCAATATGATGCAATACAATACAGTACAATACAATACATTGCAATCCAATCCAGTCAATACAATACAATGCAATGCAGTACAATACAATGCAATACACTACAAAGTTCTCTGAACCTACTATATCACGATACTAGGGATGAGATTGGGTTTGGTCTAAACTTGACCTAGCCTGAATCCAGATGGGAGCTGTCTGTGTCACCCAATCAGCTGCGGCCAGGGCATTCCCAGTCCCAGAGCTACATATAAACAAAGGGGTGGGATGCTGGTGACATCATTGATTTTGTATGACCACATGGCCATATAAGGTCAGTGTCATTGACCAAAAATACCCATGTGGCCATATAAGGTCAAAGTAAGGAAGCTGTCAGTGCCAGCCGAATCAACTGCGGCTGGTGAATTCCCCACTCAGCAGCTGTATGTAAACAAAGGGGCAGGATGCTGGTGACATCATTGATTTTGTATGGCCATATTAGGTTGGTGTCTTTGACCAAATATGTCTGTGTGCCCATATAATGCAAAAATAAGGAAGTTGTCAATTCCAGCCCAATTAGCTATGACCGGGCATTCTAGTCTGCTCATGACATCATTGACCTTCAATGGTCACATGGCCATATGAGGTCAATGTCTATGAACAAGTATGACCAAGTGGCCATTTAAGGTCAATAATGTCACCAGCATGCTGCCCCTTAGCTGCAGCGTGGAAAATGTCCTTGTGTGCAGCTGATTGGTCTGGCACTGATAGCTTCCTTCAAAGTTTGAATGAACTCAAGTTTGAATCGAACCCAAGCTCACCCCTACAGGCTATGAGGGAAGGGTCTCCCATGGAAAGCAAGCCCCTTCAGAGAAACAGTACTTGCCAGGGGACCTTATGAGACAAGAACACTGCAACCTATTTAGGTGTCAACCACTGAAAGTGAAAGAGGGGCCATAATCTGAGGACGCTTTCCATTGTTTCCAATGTTT
This sequence comes from Nanorana parkeri, assembly GCF_000935625.1. Taxonomy (NCBI): domain Eukaryota; kingdom Metazoa; phylum Chordata; class Amphibia; order Anura; family Dicroglossidae; genus Nanorana; species Nanorana parkeri. Next base: position 88,996 of record NW_017306688.1, on the reverse strand, counting down.
AAGGACAGTCTTTGCTGTTTATAATTTAACATTTGGGAAGGTGGTCATTGAGTCCGACAATTTATGGTGCCTCTGATCAGTATACTGGCATTGTGCTCCTTGCTGATTGGAGAGCTCTGGCTCTGACTCAGCAAGGGGCATGCAGGACCGCAGCAGAGAGACCACTGCTTCCACACAGAGAGAGCAAGGGTCCTTCTCTACAACCTGCTGGCAGGAGACAGGCTTTTCTACTCCGGCTGTGGCTGCTTTCTAAAGAAAACTAACTGTTAGGCTGGGTTCACACCTAAGCGTATTACGCATGCACGTCTGTCGCGCGACCGTCACGCGATTCCGAAGGCTACTTGGCTGTATCCCAATGGAAAACACCCTCCAAAACGGCCCAAAGAAGTACATGTACTTGTTTGGGCGTCAGCCGTTTTGTAGGGCGTTCTGCGGGCGGAAATACGGAAAGGTGTGAACCATACCCATAGAAAACAATGGGATTTTCATGGTTGTACGTTTTGTAGAGCGTTCATAGAGCGTTGAACGCCCGACAAAACGGAAAGGTGTGAACGGGGCCTTAGACTTTGCACACCTTTTATTTAGATGCACCTGTCTGATAAATAACAAAGGAGGATGAGCTTGTAGGCCAGGGGTAGGCAACCTCGGCACTCCAGCTGTGGTGAAGCTGCAAATCCAACCATGCATCTGCCTCCGGGAGTCATGCCTGTGGCTGTTAGAGTCTTGCAATGCATTATGGGACATGTAGTTTCACCACAGCTGGAGGGCTGAGATTGCCTACCTCTAACAAGCATAGAAAACTTTGCAGTGCGGGGGGCAGCTTGATGCGCTGCTAGGGTAATTTTGCAATGCCTTAAGGGACTTGTAGTTCCATGACAGCTAGAGTGCTGAAGTTGCCTACCCCTGTTGTAGGCAGTTGGTGTCTGATGGGGCAGGCAATATCAGTACAAAGGATACAAATGAATCAGCTTCTCTATGCCTATTGCAGTCAATGACAATCAAACATAATTTAGCCTATAACATTGTCACCTGCACCCTTTGCAATCTTACAGGGGAGATTCCGTAACTGAACCTGTAAAGGGTCCAATGGATAACTTTTACTGGTTAATTCTTCAGTGAATCTGTCCAAATTCATTCATCACGGTACATAATAGGGATTATAAATGTATGTAGCGTGAGTGAATCCATGTTTACAGTGTATATCCACAGTGACCCTGGTGGGATTTAAATGTTGTCTATGGAGAATACCCCTATATGGTGCAGTGCATGTGTTCAATTATATACTTTTTTTTTCAGTAAGGGCGCATGGATTTGAAGGGGTTAAACTACAGGTGGATTAACCTAGTTGGGGTCAAACTCCTGTGAGTCAATGTGGTCTAACAAGTCCTGCACGTTCTTCCCTGGGGCCCTTCTCGTATGCTATGGCGCTGAGCCACGGCCTGCTGAATGGATGGATATCTCGTTGCAGGGCATGGAATGCGTAACATGGGTGTAGCCTGGAGCACAGAGATTACTGTACAGGATGAACTGCAAGGCCGCCAACAGTTCTTTCTCACTGTCCCATTTACAGGCGATTCATAAAGGGTAACAAAGCTTACTGCAGGTCTGCAAATCATCAGATTTAGATCTGTCACATCAACTGTTTGACAAATACAATGTTACTATGAAGCCTACATCTAAGCAGGTAAATCATCACAGCTCCTGGTAAATGGTATCAATCTGAAACATTGTCAGAGTGTGGACAACGGAAAGTCAACCATTTCAATCTGTTATAT
>NW_017306688.1:70234-86736 GCF_000935625.1 Nanorana parkeri | reverse complement strand
TATATATATATATATATATAGGTTCTGCTGAAAATCTGACACTGCTAGGTGCCTGTCAATGTTAGCTTTCAGCCGCAGGAGCTTGGTGCTGGTAGATTCCAGGGCAGAGGTCAGAACAGACAGTTACACCCTGATGGGAGGCCCCTGTCACACTCTATAACATGCTCTATGATCCTAACACTAATCCTAACAGTAACTCTCCCTATAATCCTAACACTAACCTTCTCTATATTCCTAACACTAATATTCCCTATAGCCCTAACATTAACCTTCCCTATAATTCTAACACTAACCTTCCCTATAATCCTAACACTAACCCTCTCTATAATCCTAACAGTAACCCTCCCTATAATCCTAACACTAACCTTCTCTGTAATCCTAACACTAATTTTCCCTATAATCCTAACATTAACCTTCCCTATAATTCTAACACTAACCTTCCCTATAATCCTAACACTAACTTTCTCTAAAATCCTAACACTAACCCTCCCTATAACCCTAACACTAACCCTCCCTATAATCCTAACACTAACTTTCTCTATAATCCTAACACTAACCCTCCGTATAACCCTAACACTAACCCTCCCTATAATCCTAACACTAACCTTCTCTATATTCCTAACACTAATATTCCCTATAGCCCTAACATTAACCTTCCCTATAATTCTAACACTAACCCTCCCTATAATCCTAACACTAACCTTCTCTGTAATCCTAACACTAATTTTCCCTATAATCCTAACACTAACTTTCCCTATAATCCTAACACTAAGCTTCTCTGTAATCTTAACAATAACCTTCCCTGTAATCCTAACACTAACCCTCCCTATAACCCTAAGACTAACCCTCCCTATAATCCTAACACTAACTTTCTCTATAATCCTAACACTAACCCTAACACTAACCCTCCCTATAATCCTAACACTAACTCTCTATAATCCTAACACTAACCCTCCGTATAATCCTAACACTAACCCTCCATATAATCCTAACACTAACCCTCCCTATAACCCTATCACTAACCCTCCCTATGTACTGGATTATTGACACCCATTATGTACTGGATTTCTGCTGAAACCGATGGCATGATATACAGGTGAAACTCGAATAATTAGAATATCGTGCAAAGTTCATTTATTTCACTAATGCAACTTAAAAGGTGAAACTAATATATGAAAGAGACTCATTACATGCAAAGCAAGATAATTCAAGCCGGATTTGTCATAATTGTGATGATTATGGCTTACAGCTCATGAAAACCCCAAGAACCCCAAATCCACAACCTCAAAAAAGTAGATTATTACATGCAATCAATAAAACAAGGATTGTACATAGAACAATATCGGACCTCTGAAAAGTACAAGCATGCATATGTACTCAGTACTTGGTTTGGGCCCCTTTTGCAGCACTTACTGCAATTACTTTTGCACGATATTCTAATTATTCGAGTTTCACCTGTAGCTGCATTATTTCCTATGGCAGCACCATCTAGTGGCCATAATGTGGTATTACATTACATTCAAGTTGAAAAGAAATATACTAAGAACATTTGTTTTTGCCTCTATTCACAGAGAACGAATGCGCACAGAGATTCTCAGGGCAAAGCCACAGATGCAGGCAAAATCTCACCATTGAAAGTTCTTGTCACAAATATAGATATTAAAACTGGACATAGATGCAAATTCTTGTGAATGGAGGACGGAGGGGGAGGACCATTTGTGCATCCCTTGCGCCATCAGGAAATAGAAAGCTTGCTCCGGAGTTGTCCAGAAGGTTTGGGGGAAGCATAAAGGGAAGTGATTGTTTCGCACAGCAGCATAAGTGATTTGCTTTCAGACTGTTTCTCTTAATGGAGCTGTATGGAGCATATAGTAAGTCATTCAGCTTTGTGTGCAATGTGAGCTTCAGCGATTGTGCTTCGTAAATAACTAACTTTTTTTGAATGAAGCGGTTATGGCAGCCTGTTAGTACTGAAAACAGCAAAACGGCAGCTTTTTAAAAATATAATGTCTACTCTACAATTTGAGGGTTTTAAAAACTCCGGGTTCACATATGCTTTAAATAGCTTAAACAAAATGTACCCATGGGCTACTTTAAATGCAGTGTGACGTGCTACTCATTCTGTGTACAGGTGGAGGATGGGGAAGGTTACGGCTTGTACAGGAAAGGGTGTCAGTTAACATCTGGGCAACCAGTCAACGGATTAGAGAAAGGCGTCCTCATGCCAGTGAATCTACATTCACCCAGAGACTGATCAGCCTGCTTTGTGTAAGTAGCGTGTGTGTGTCTGTGTGTTCTCTCTCTGCACCCGCCATGATTTTGGGTCATTCATGATGTCTCTGGACTTTTCTTACTGATCTCTTTCTCTATTTGTGACTTTAGAAAAGAAAGAGAAGACAACTGAGAGGGTAAACTATGCACAGATGTTGTATTCAATCTCATTACCTATTTATGTGACTTTTCTGTAATATTTTATCTCGGCGGCTCCCCTCTCTCATCCGATAACGTACATTTATTGGGATTATGTATTTATTATTACAGATATTTATATAGTGCCGACAATTTTACGCAGCGCTTTACACAATGCACATTTACATCAGTCCCTGCCCTCAAGGAGCTTACAATCTAACGTCCATATCTCACATGCGTACATACAAGGGCCACTTTACCTTCCAGCATGTCTTTGGAGTGTGGGAGGAAACCGGAATACCCGGAGGAAATCCACACAAGCACAGGGAGGACATGTAAACTCCTTGTAGATAGTGATCTGGTTGGGGACCAGGGACCCCCAGTGCTACAAGGCAGAAGCGCTAACCACTACGCCACTGTGCTGTGAACTTGCACATTTATTGAGCACACTGCAGCTGTTACCAGAGCGGTCTGGTTGTACTGCCATGTCTGCCCACCTTCCAAATTATAGGAGTAGCCTACCCCCTCTTTTCATGTTGGTCTTTAACCCCTTGTGACCACAATGCAACTTTATAAGACCAAATATAAAATGCTGCTTGCCCTAAAAGCTTTAATTAACTAGCAGTGGGCAACAGTGTGTGTTTCCAGTTCTCAGACACCATGTCATATACACAAACAAAGTCTGTCATGTTAAGTGACACATAACAACACTGCTAAACTTGGTCTAAGCTAAAAAAAACAAATACTGACATGAAAGGGATGAAGGCAGCAATGTTCTGGGCTGGCTTATTTCTGAATCAGGAGACTCATGGACCACTCGATTTCCCCATTCAGCCTTAACAAAGAGGATGGAGTATTCTCCTCCTAATGGCAATTGTATTCTCACCGCTGGTGCCCGCAACTGTCAGAATATCTGAGGCCAATCAGCTACAGTCACTGTCTCACTGGTTGGCTGGCAATTTGAAAGGAGCCGCCCATGTACTGAATTTCAGTGTATTTAGCAGAGAGTAGGCGAAGCGAGCAGATTTAAGTCTTTGTATGGCCAGCTTAAAGGGCAGGAAGGCACCTGACTATCATCTCTTTTTCTTTTTTTACATGGTAAGGGCTCCAGTCACACTCTAAAGATGGCCATACACTCTACAACCATCGCAAGACTTTAGTCTTGCGATAATTGTAAAGGGATTATCGCACGATTATCGTACGATAATTGTGCAGTGTATGGGCACCTTGTATGCGATCGGGTTTTCGTACGATAATCGAGCAGTGTGAACGGAGACGTGCGACCGTTTCTACTGTACGGTTGCACGTCTTCTGTCGAACCAGCATGTTCGAAAACCAGCCGGGAATCGTACGATTCTAGGCTGGTTAGAACGGTGCTCGGAAGATAAATGCTGAACGGGCCAGTGTGCGCACGCGCACACTGCCCGTTCAGCATTGCGGTCATCGGAAGCCCGCCCCTCAGGGGGGCGGGCATGCGATGATCGAGAGTGCGATCTGCCTGTCCAAGATAGGCAGATCGTACGTTTTTTTTAATCAATTACAACCATCGCAAGACTAAAGTCTTGCGATGGTTGTAGAGTGTATGGCCACCTTTATTCCACTGTGAGACTTGGCGGTGTATATGCAATCAACACTATACAAAGCACTGAGAGGCTGGCAGCACCCACGGCCATTAACGACTGTTCACATGCAATCAAACATACAATTACCTGGGGATGATCAGCCCTGGACACAAACCCAAACGGCTGCGTGCGCTGTCAGCCTCTCATGACTTTGTATATGAAAGCCATTCATGGTCGGTCCCATGTAATCAGACATTACCTGCAGATGATTGCCCCTAGACACAAATTGCTTGCAGCCAGGGCTGATCAACCCCAGGTAATTGCTGTATGTCTGATTAGATGTGAAAAGCCAATAATGGCTGTGGGCGCTGTCTGCCTCTCGTTTTGTATAAGGAAGCCATTCATGGCCATGGTAATTGTGGATGGTACCTGTGGGTGAGCACCGCTGGATGCTGAATGTGTTCATTTTCTGAAGACGGATCACCCAGGGCACTTGGAGATTGGCTTTTTATTTGTATAACAAAATACAAATAACATAATAGAATAAATATAATAATATAACAAAAATAACAATAACAATATAATAGAATAAGAATAACAATATAATAGAATAAAATAACAATATAACAGAATACAAATAACAATATAATAGAATAAGAATAACAATATAACAGAATACAAATAACAATATAACAGAATACAAATAACAATATAACAGAATAAAATAACAGAATAAAAAAAACAACATAATAGAATAAGAATAACAATATAACAGAATAAAATAGCAATATAACAGAATAAAAATAACAATATACTAGAATAAGAATAACAATATAACAGAATACAAATAACAACATCATAGAATAAGAATAACAATATAACAGAATAAAATAACAATATAACAGAATACAAATAACAACATAATAGAATAAGAATAACAATATAACAGAATAAAAATAACAATATAACAAAATAGGAATAACAAAAGCAAGAACAATAATACGAGTAACAATAATACATGAAGAGGTTTGTAGTCCACTGCTAAGAATTGTTTGGCTTTAGGCTTGTGAGTAGACTGGCGCCATCACCATCTCTGTCAGTCATCACAGAGATCGCATTTATTCCGGTTAACTGCTAACCCAGCAGCAGCCCTTTCTCTGCTCTGCATTGTTCAATGGACCTTAGTTTGATTAGATCACAATTTTTAACACCCGATCAGATATCTAACTGCAGATGTTTTCTTATAGCTTGAAGTGTATATAACTGCAAAAACTAAAATGTCATATAATGCAGCTTAGCAGTCCTTAGATGTGGTGGTTGCATTAGTTTTATTGTATTGTTCTTTTTTATTCTTTATTTTTTCCCTGGTGATTGTCCACACTACTTATCTCTCTGCTGTAATGGAGAAAAACCAGAACGGGACGGTTCATTCATGGTGTACTGCATCCCACCCAGCCCTTTGACATCACTGGTTGCCAGGAGCTGAGTGGGATGCTCGGGCTGGTGTCCTGCCCAGCTCCTGGTAACCAGTGATGTTAGTGAGCTGGGCTTGGCGCCAGGCACCCGCCTCCATATGTGCACAGATTAACAATCCCCCCAACCCCTCCCCCCAGAATGTGTGTGCATCATGTGCACCCCACCTCCGCTCCCCGGCCTCAGGCAGTAAGACGTCTAGGGATGCTCTTGTTTTTAGTCACTGACCGTCATTTGCAGGTTGAAGGGCCCTTGAGGATAATTTATAAGCAGACCCTAAAATATTGACGGAAGAGGGTGATTATGACAACAAGGCAACTAGCATTTGCACAATGAGAATTCGGTAGTCGCAGCTTCCTTATTTCTCCTAGGCAAGATTTCATTTAGACCTAAAGGTCTTGTCTAAGAGCAGGCATCAATAGGTGCCTGTTATTACCTAGGCTTGCCAGAAAACCCTCCTTTGTGTCACTCTCTGATTTAGTTTCACTCTCCTGGACTTTAAGGCTACCAACTGCCTTTCCCCATCCAGCAATAGAGTAGTCTCTGGTCAATCAGGCAATCTCATTGGTCAGTTTAATCGCAGAAATATTTGTAATTCTCTTCGGCGGTCATGTGATTCACACAGGCTGCAGTTGAGCAATAACTTCTCCAAAGCTGGCCATACATGAATCGAATTTCAGCTGTTTCCTGCTGACTTGGCCAAAATTTTACCCTGCCGGCACCGTCCTGCTCAACAAACGTCAATTGAAAGATTGACTTCTGTGGAGTCAGGTGGCGCTGGGAGGGAGTGGGGAGCGCTGGTAAGGAGACGGGTGGTCAATTGTCAGCCTAACAGTCAGCTGCAGTCGCTGTTTAGGTATTCTGGCAGCGGCGGGCACTCTCTGTCAGAATATAATAGCCCAGCGGGGGAAAATTTTTCCATATTGATGGGGGAATTCAAGGGTTCCCTTGTTCAGCCCCGTGGGACTAAGAAAAATCTTAGTGTGTATGGTCATCTTGAGGAAACGTTTACACCACAGCGCTGCGTTAAAGGCGCGGGATCTGTGGGTTTAGTACGTGCTATCACCAGGGCCGGATTTACTCTCTCTGCTGTCTCAAGGCCAAGTTCCTCAATGGGCCCCCCTACCCACCAAAACTCCCCCCCCTCCCCATGGAGAATGGCAGACCTGCAGTCTGCATACAAGTGATCTCTGCGACACTGAGATCACTTGAACAAAACAAGTGGTGGCTTCTCTGCTGTACATTTAGCTCTGCTTGCCCAAAGCAGGACTAAATGTAGAAAAAAACTACCCGCCCGGGCATCAGGAGATAGGAATTCCACACCCCTGCTACCCCTCTACTCCCTGCTGCCCCGAGGCCAGGCCTTGGTTGGCCTTGTAGGAAATCTGGCCCTGACTATCACACAGTGCATGGTGCGGCACACTAGGTGCTCTGGTGTGTTGCATTGCCATTCATTCTCTCATATAAAATCACAGCAGCACTCGTTAACACATTCCTTCTCCTGTCAATGACCCCTGGATGGCGGGTTTACTTGTCAGACCGGATTGTTCCTTTATCTGGTTTATCCTGCTTTTGTGATCAATACATTCCTTCAATGCTCAGCACCTGCCACCTGCTATTGGACCCAGAACATATAGGGGCTGCCATGACTTGTTCCTCTAGTTTGCCAAACATTAGTCTCGCCGCTGATATTTTTCCCAGTTGGTTTGTCTTTAACCCTTGAAGAAATGTATTTAAGTTGAACTCCGGACATGGAAACTTTGAATTAAACATATAACTCAATAGCCACAAATGCAATAAATCTACCTTGTTGCCCCAAATACCTTTGCAAAATCAGTTTTTTCTTTGTAAAAGTAGCTGTGACATCATCACTGCGCTGTACACAGCCTGTGCAGAGGGCAGAGCTGTGTAAAGAACCCAGCAGAAACCACTCACTATAGAAAACTACAGGAGGGGGGCGGAGACAAGACCAGTCACCCTGTACAAGGCGACAGAGCAGCAGTGACCGGTCTATATTACAGGAAGTAAAGTCTCACACTGGATCACTGCACAGATCTGGAAGAAATACACCGAGCTCACCGAGATTCAGGGCTTGTCTGGGCCAGATCTGGAGCAGATCTGGAGCAGGTCTGTAAATGCAGTGTAGTGCATTTTTGCCGTGATTTTGCCACCTTCCGGTGCAGTTTTTTTAAGCTTAAAATGGGCTTTCAGATGCAGTCTAGTGTGTTCCAGTGCATTTGCATGCGTTTTTGATGCGTTTCCATGCATTCCGGACCAGAGAAAAGGAGACAAGCGGTATTTTTGTTGTTGTCGGGTCCAGAATGGACTGCACCGGTGTGCCCAGTAATACCATTGGGATACATTGAGATGCTTTTTTGGTCCGGGAACAAACTGTTCTGGTCTGGACATGATCCGGATATGGTGTGAACAAGCCCGCAAGGAAGAATACACACGACTCTTGTATGAAGACAATATCTGGTTATCCCGGAGTTCAGCTTTAACTTTTTATCAGTATGTAGTTAAATTAGAAGTGAAGTTTGTAGGGGGTGGGGTCAGGTGCCAGCCTTTCGCTGCAGCCCACCTTCGTGAATTGCTGCGTAGCAATGTTGGGTTGGACTGAGTTCTGGCAATCACTCAGGTCAGAAATATATATATAATATATATAATGTATACAATCACAAGGTAAGAGAGAGAGGAGGCACATGGCTGCCCCTTCTAAGGAGCGGGAGTGGGTTTGGGGACTGCACCAACTGTGAGTACCCATGGTGGCAGGAACTTTACCTTTCTCAGGATAGACAGGACAGAATTGTCATTCTCTAAGAAACTAAATGAGCACCCTTGTCACTGAATGCACCTGAATAACAAATTCAGTGTCCAGTTCACTGTAGCTTTCTTTGAGCCAGCATGCTGGAAATGCTTTTCTCTGAAGAGAAGATTTTTTTGATGTTTGCTGACAAATTAAGTAAAGCTGTTAAAATCCGACCCTGGCTGAACATGGGATCTTTTCCTAAGCAATTTGCAGGAATTCACCCTGGGAATATCTGTGAATGTTAATTTTGGGTAAATAATGACAAAACCGAATGTTCCTAATATATTTTCTTTTCTGGTGGAATGTAGTGTGATATAATGCTACATTATGGCCACTAGATGGCGCCGAGGAGCATAGGAAATAAATGCTTATTTATGGCCACTAGATGGAGCTGAGGAGCATAGGTAATAATACTTATCTTCTATGCGCCTAAGCTCCATCTAGTGGCCAGCATGTGTTATTACATCACAATACGCTCCACTTGAATTTTTTTTTTATTGTTTTATCTTTTTAGTCATTATTCACACAAATTAATGTTCACAGGGCAAAGGGCCTGCCAAATTGTTTATAAATAGACCTCTTTGTGTCTGCTATGTGCTGGGATAGAGAGGGATTGAGACGGAAGAGTAGAACAGGTGATTGGTACCATGGTGGAGTGTGCCTCTACAGCGAGGGTTGAAATATCCAGTGTCCGCCTTGTGTCCTCTATGAAGTAATGTGAGTACTGCGCCTGGTACTGGGAATGGTATTGGGGAAGCCCTGTGGGGTGAACTGGGAGCCCCTATAAGTCTGTGTGTGTGCAGGAGACCTACAATAATCAACCTTTAGACTGTGGCAGCGGTTGTGGGCAACTGAGCTCACCCTCGGGGTCGTGGGCCTGTGCTGTGAAGCTCTAATGAGTGAGCCTTGGTGCCTCGATTCTCCCATATCATATGAAGAGACACAAACTGACCACACTAGGGCAGATCTGCTTTCTTGTATTCTATCCTATTCTATTCTATTTCTATTAGCTATGAACAAGAAGGGGTTGCTTCATGATGGGACTGGCAGGATCACCGAGTATTTTATGATTGTGTAGGTGCACACAGGTGGCAGACTTTACTGCAATCCACGGTATATGGCTTATCAGAGGGAGGTTGGCATACGCTTTACAGACGTTCAGGAGACAAGACTTAAGCCTCCTGAGATGTTGCAATACTGCGCCACATCTGCATTGTGGTATGGTCCCATTGACTGCAATAGTTGCATTTGGTAAGCGGCACCACCTGCCAAAACATGACATGCTGTAAAATATTTGCTACGGCATGTGTACAAGCCTATGCAGCCATGTTAGGTGTAGGTGGGCGGTCACAGGGCGATAAAATCATGGATCAACCCCTGCTTTTACTCTCCCTTTGCACAAGGTCTTAGAGCAGAAGCGGCCAACCTCAGCACTCCAGCTGGTGGGGAACTACAAATCCATTGCAAGACTCTGACAGCCACACGCAGCACTCCCAGAAGGCAGAGGCATGGCTGGATTTGTAGTTTCAGCACAGCTGGAGTACCAAGGCTGCGTATGCCTGCGACTTAGTGAATTACTAACCCCATTTCAAAGTTTGGGTGGACATACACTTTATAACAACAATGCAGCCGTTGCTCACTATACCAACGAGTCCACGAGGGTAAGTGGAAATGTGGTCCATAGCAACCAATCAGATGTTTCCTATCACTTTCCAATCTGCAGTAGGAAGGTGACATCTGATCTTCGCTTGGCTGCTGAGGGCAACACCGACTTCCCCTGTTTTACTTTTATAGAATAACTTGACTGTCTGATGGTTGGAGGTCATCACATTCCAGTGTGTTGTGTTGGGTGGTGGGACTGGTCACCCTACGTATCATGTCTCTGTGTCATCACAGAGCCGTTCAGTTACTTCCACATTCCTTGACACCATTCCATCTGAGAGCAAAGTATTGTCCACTCCCCCCTCCCTGCCATAGGACGGGTTGGTTGCTTGTTTAAGAACAGCCAAAACCAGTTATTCACTCTCAATGAACATTACATCCAGAGTTTCTGCAACCTTTTGAGGGTGATCATACCCACCAAGCCCACGTTGATTGTATCCCCACCGAGCCCACGGTGACCGCACACCTATTCCTTCTATATTCCAGAGAGACCTGCAAGGAAATATGACTTTGACAGATGAGATCTTGAGTTCCCTTCACCTGGCAGATAAGGTGAGTTTGTCTTATCTTTCCTTTATTGTGACATTTGTGAAATAACCTTTAATACAAGAAGCCTCCTTTAGATGTTGAACGTTGGCCAAGTGGAGTAAATGCCCACCTACCGGTCATGCCCCTCAATTTGCCAATAATGAATTACATTTGTTTTTATGATTTACTTTCTCATTGGATGTCATCATCTGGAGGACAAAAACACAAAACGTACAAACAGCGCTCTTGTAATGATAATAAGGGGGTGAACAGTGTATGACCCTAGATCGTGTGCAGCCCTGAAACCCAGGAGGAGTGCCTGTGTATCTGCAAACTTGAAACAAAAAACCCAAAAGGGCGCAACACTAGGTGGGCTAATTGACCGGGTCGGGAGACCCAGGGAAAATGACAGGAGAATCGTGTGACAATGGGTGCACTGGGCAAAAAAACGAAGGATGGCTGAGGAAAAAGAAAAAGGACTTACGTTTCGTTTCACGGGACCAGAGGCTGGACGGCCGGTGCAAAGGATCGGGTCATCCGTGGTATCTACCTGGAACTGGTGAGCCAGGGGATGTGCATCCACACGGGGAGAGGAGGCTGTGGGCGAGGAAGAAAAGGGGGGGAAAAAGGGCAACCACAGGAATGGGGACTCAGTCCGTGTGTGAGTCCAGGGGCTGAGTGGTGTGGGAAAGAATCAGCGGTGTCAGAAGCAGGCAGAGCTGCTATGACCGCGGCTGCGGCTCGTGCTGCTCGGTCACTGTCGGCGCAGGCTGGGGTAGTATGCGGGTGCCGTGGGCTGAGAGTTGTCAGCTATCAGTCGGGTCATTGATAGGAAGAGGGTAGTGGTGGTGTGGAAAGGCAGTGAGCAACGCGTTTCGAGGAGTGATACCTCTTATTCAAGCTCGAGAAGGACCAAGGTGTGACAACACTATTTCATGGCTAGAGTACAAGAGAGAGCGTTGTTACCCTAGCATAGGAAGTATGTTACTAGCCGGAAAATTAAGGAAGAAAAACTGAAGAAAACAAAGACAGCCGCCACATCTAAGGAGAGGTAGGCTGCAATATATTACATTTGTGTTCTTGGGTTTAGATACACTGTAATCCTAAACTGGCCATACGCTATGCAATCGGCTAATACAATCTCTGCACAATCTCCTTTAGAAAAAACAAAGCTATGTAAATATAAATTCAAACCTTTGTGGCCGGAGTTCCGCTTTAAGAAATTTGATGAATGGACTGAGTTTAATTTTAGGTCACATTTTACTTGGCGCTCTTCCTCATGCTTCTTTCTCTTGAACTCCCTTGAGCAACTGTGCACAAAATGTCAAGGCTGCAAAATCACTAAACACTTTCCTGCTGTGGTAACGCACGGTAAAAGCCGGAAATTTAGTTGCCTGTGACTGCATGGCACTATGTACATTGTGTCATTATCACTGGCACCCCGATGCATTGTAGCTGCCAACGCATGGCAATGCGCCACGGTGTACAAACCCATTCTCCGGTGTGTAGGCAAGAAAGGCTCATGCTCCGTTAATCGGTCCATTGAGGTACATTGTTCTTAAAGGAGAACTATGAGGTGAGTGCTTTTCACTCACCTCATAGTTCTAGCCGACCTGTGACAATGAGACTGTTACAGGTCGGCTCAGTAGATCGGGAGGTGAGCGAACACATACCGGCGTTCGCTCACTTGTCACGGCTCTCTGCTGTGACAGAAGAGGGGCTGGATTCCCCCGCTCCGATCCGCCAGCGCTGACTGGCGGAACGGACGGGGGAGGGGGCGGGTACAGCTGGCTCTGCCTCTAGATAGGCAGAGCCAGCTGTCAGTCACGCAGCTGGGCGGATCCCGGTACAATTTTCGGGATCCGCTTCAGCTGCGGCGTCTCAGTATACCGCAAGCTACAGCTCGCGGTATACTGAGCCTAGGGTGACGGGAGGACGCTAGTTTGTGTCCTCCCGTTACCCTAAGGAGAAATATGGCGAAAAGACTTAAACCCATAGTTCTCCTTTAAGTAGAACTTTAGCCAAACTTTTTTTAGTTTTGGATAGAGTAATTTAGGATTATATCCCCCATCAGCTTTTTTTTGGTCATCTATGCCCCATTGGGGAAATTTCCCTTCACTTCCTGTCCGATAGCCACAACAAGAAATGTGGGAAATCCTTTTAAAAAGTAAAAGAGGATTATACCCCGCTATAAGCTTTTCTGCCATCTATGTCCCATTGGGGAGATTTCCTTCCACTTCCTGCCCAATAGCCACAACAGGAAATAAGGGAAATCCTTTTAAAAAGTAAAAGAGGATTATACCCCGCTATAAGCTTTTTTTGCCATTTATGTCCCTTTGGGGAGATTTTCCTTCACTTCCTGTCCAATAGCCAATAGATCACCGGGATACATAGATACCCTCTCTATGTATCCTGGTGATCGTTATCACTGTAAATGAATGAAACTCCCAAATTTTGTGTTGTAACCAGGACAGGCATAGATGGGGACTCTTCCATTGGGGACACTAGTTCTGGTGACCACCAATGACTTCCTTCACTTGAGAGGGATTTCCTCAAACTTCCTGTTGTTGCTATCGGACAGGAAGTGAAGGAAAATCTCCCCAATGGGACACAGATGAGGTTATAACTCTCCCTTACTCTATCCAATACTGACAATAATGTTGATTTCATTTCTACCTGGTCTTAATTCACACAAGGTTTACCTTAAGATCACTAGATTCCCCCATCCATGCTACATAGCATGGATGGAGTAATTGTTCTGCCGGTTATTGCATTCTGACATCTGGTGTCCAGTGACCGAATGCAGTCCATGTTCAGCTGACAACTATCCACCCGGTAAGCTGGTCCACAAAAGTTGATTTAAAAATCGGCTTGGGTTGAGTGGGGTGGTGCCAACAGGGCCACCCACAGCTTGAATTTCGGCCGGTAGGAATAATGAATTAGTGTCTGATAAGAAAACACAATAGAGAATATTTACCTTTGTATCTAAAATAAAATAATGAAAATGTGACCACTAATATGAGAATCCTATTCAGATAAATGTTAGAGAAAGTGCTCAGAATGTGTACACCCGGAACACACACTGCAGTTTCCCTGTAAGGTGTGATATCATGTTGTGGTTAATGATAAATGACAGCTCTGTAACGTATGTAAATAGCATCCATGCAAGACTCACTTTTCATGTTTTATATAAATAACTTTCAGCACAGTTCTGTGTCACTGTACTAATTAAAGCTGAACTCCAGAGTCCAGGCAAACAGCTAAACCCAGAGTTGTAAGATATAAAATGGAGCAGTGTATCTGCCAGAGGGTTTGTAGTTTTGCTGATATACTAAGCTACTGGGACGGGCACAGCGACTGAGAGCGCTGGTCAGTGAGGCTGAGCATCACTGAGTAATCTTGATCATTGTATAGTCCTGGTCATGGTTATTGACTAGTCTTGTTCACTGCATAGTTCTGGTCACTGAGTAGTCTTGGTGACTGAGTAGTTTTGGTCATTGTGTAGTTTTGGTCACAGCGTAGTCCTGGTTGCTGAGTAGTCCTGGTTGCTGAGTAGTCTTGGTCACAACGTAGTCTTGGTCACAACGTAGTCTTGGTCACCGTGTAGTCCTGGTTACTGAGCAGTCCTGGTCACTGAGTAATCTTGGTCATTGTGTAGTCTGGTCACTGTGTAGCCTTGGTCACTGCGTAGTCTGGGTCATTGTGTAGTTTTGGGCACTGTGTAGTCTTGGCCATTGTGTAGTCTTAATCACTGTGTAGTCTTAGTCACTGTGTGTAGTATTGGCCATTGTGTAGTCCTGGTCACTGTGTAGTCCTGGTGACGGAGTAGTCTTGTTTACTGTGTGCTCTTGGTCACTATGTAGTCCTGGTCATTGCTTAGTCTTGGCCATTGTTTACTTTTGGTCACTGTGTAGTCTTGGTCACTGTGTACTCTTGGTCATTGTGTAGTCTTGGTCACTGCGCATTCCTGGCCACTCTGTCTGCCTGTCCGACTGCGTCAGGAAGCTCAGTGTTAATGAGCTGCAAAGCAGCAAATATGATATACAATGTGAAAACGAAATACTGCAATCACTGAAATGACATTCAGGCTCCATTCACGCATAGCGGTAGCGTTTTTTCACGTGCTTTTTCGCGCAGAACGAAATTGTGCAAACCTTAACATACACATGGATTCCTCAGGTTTACGGCTATTACTGTAGCTGGAACGGGTGGAATTTGCCCATAAAATCACGCTTGGACGTTTGGAATTTTGCGGGACGTGCAGTTTTGTACCGTGCGGCCGCCGCAATAGTCTGAACAATGCATATTGCAATGCATTGTTATTTATGTTTAGCGCGGTGTGTGAATGGAGCCTTAATTTTGTTTCCAAACAACACCTATCTCTGCCCTGGCATCCTGTCTACAATGAGTTCTCTTTTACCTACAGATAGTCTGTTGTCTAAGACAAAGCTGCACAGCATTCCGACAGAACACAAAGCTACTATTCCACTGATATACTGACACAAGTATCATTGTAGAAACATGTGCACCCACTCACTGGGATAGTGGGCAGCAGAGCCAGTATATGTAAATGACCAGTAAACCATTGAGTATTGGGTATGACCCCATGTACTTTATTTACAGAAGATGGGGTCATATATAATTTTCAGTAGAAAGTCACTCACACTCCAAAGCGATGCCAAGTCAATCTCTTTTATTGACTATGGTAGTGACAATGTTACACTACCATAGATGTAGATGTTACACTACCATAGTCAATAAAAGAGATTGACTTGGCATCGCTTTGGAGTCCGAGTGACTTTCTACTGAAATTTATATGATCTGCTGAGGCATCTGCTGTCACTGCCGTACCCACCCTGTTTTTTGGGTAAGGGGTGCAATGGGATACACTTGGTCTTAAGTCGTCTGGGGTCATATACAATACTCAACTGTTTACTGGTCATTGTCTGTTATATAGAGAAATGGGTTGCAAATAAGACTCGTCTAAAAAAAAAAAAAAAAACATTTTTGGGGCCCACAGCAGTTCACATCTACGATAACTTAAAACTATTTCTGCCAGTTCTATTAGGGTTACCATTAAAGTGTATCTCTAGAACCCTTTTATGTTAGTTTTGGGTAGATTGGGGGGGCATTAGATGGCCTGTGAAGTTTTTATTTGAGTCTGTGTCCCCAATGGGGAGATCCACCCCGCTATTTGCACTAGGGACCGTTGTCACCGAGAAATAACATGAGGGGGAACGACAAATTTAGAGTTGTCCTCAAACTAAGAGGTATTGTACAATCTACTGTATAGATCATCCATCTAATATGTATGGCAAGGGGCTGCCTGATTGGATACCAGTTGAATGGGTTGTTGAGGTTTGTCATTATATTTCAAAGTTTTGTAATATCTAAAGAGGATTGTACAGAGGTTGTAAAGTGTATGGCCAGTTTGAAGCCGAATTCTGGACACAAGCTTTCATTTATATACACTGATCAGCCATAACATTGTGACCACTAAGAGGTGAAGCGAATAACATTGACTATCTGGTTACAATGGCACCTGGAAGTGGGTGGGATATATTAGGTAGCAAGTGAACATTTTGTCCGTGATGTGTTGGAAGCAGAAAAAATGGGCAAGTATAAGGATTTGAGCGACTTCGACAAGTTTTTTTTTTTTTTAAATATCCAGTGTTATCAGTTGTAAGCTGACCTGTGTTGTTTCTGATCTGCCTATAGACAAGTGTTTGGGGAACTTTGGGCACGATTAAGCCCCTGAAAAATTTTGAACCAGAGCTGATAGCGGACAGACTCCATGACACACTTACAAACAAAGGTAACTTTATTTGACTTATCTATAAGCTGCTAGTGACTGTATGAGCAGAATATACATGGCACACTACTATTTGGAGACCTGTGCGCTCATCTGACCTGGTGAGGTGGCGCCAGGTCCTTGGAGTATATACCTTCAGACGTTCAAAGATTACTTTCAATGTTCCATGGGATCCCCAAAACCCAGACAGCTCTATTACGCAAACAGGTCCGTCCTGACTCCTCCCATCACTCCTGCCTCCATATTA
>NW_017306688.1:56146-69779 GCF_000935625.1 Nanorana parkeri | reverse complement strand
TATATATATATGTGGCCAAATGACAACAGAGGCCTCACTAGATTGCTTCCCACAAAACAAACCAGGTATGACACCCTATGGCCAAGTTACTGCTGAATCAATAAGCCCATAGTTATTATGTAAAAATTACAAATGGTCCATTTACGAAATAAATGTAATTTTATGTAGAAAAAAAAAAAAAGTCCAACTATGTGGATGATCAAAAAGACTAAATCTACCTCCCCAACCCTACATGGTATAATGCTTGTTTAGTTTAGAGGGCTCTAATAGAGAGGACTGCTTATCTTACTTCATGGTCCCATAGGCTTCCTTACTGCTGGTTCCTATGGTGATGACACTTACCCTCTGACTGACGTCATTACGTACAATTCAGGAATGGTGACCACTATGGGTCCGTCATGGTATGTGATGACATCAAGGGACCACCCACATTCCAAGGTGAGAATTTGGTGCGTTGGCTGCTGCGGGACCATGGAATAAAGTATGTTCCATTGATTC
The DNA here is from genome assembly GCF_000935625.1 of Nanorana parkeri. NCBI lineage: Eukaryota > Metazoa > Chordata > Amphibia > Anura > Dicroglossidae > Nanorana > Nanorana parkeri. The sequence continues at coordinate 69,281 of NW_017306688.1, read as the reverse complement.
TCTTCTAGAACACAATGTAGTGTCCATGGTCAAACACTATCTAGTGTCCATGGTCAAACACTATCTAGTGTCCATGGTCAAATACTATCAAGCTTCCATGATTAATCATTCTCTAACGTCCATGGTGAAAAACTCTCTAACGTCCATGTTTAAACACTCTCTAGGATCTATGGTTAAACACTTTCCAAAGTACATGGTCAAACATTCTCTAACTTCCATGGTCTAACACACTCTAGCGTCTATGGTCCAACACTCTCTAGTGTCCTAAGTCAAACACTTTCTATTACCCATGGTCAAACACTCTATAGCCTCCATGGTCAAACACTATCTAGGCTCCAAGGTCAAACACTATCAAGCATCCATGGTACTTGCTAGCATCTATGGTCAAACACTCACTAGCATCTATGGCCAAACACTCTCTAGCATCTATGGCCAAACACTCTCTAACCTCTAACTTCCATGGTCTAACACACTCTAGCGTCTATGGTACAACACTCTTTAGTGTCCCTAGGTCACACACTCTCTATTGCCCATGGATCAAACACTCTCTAGTGTCCATGGTCAAACATTCTCCAATGTCCATAGTCAGACACACCCTAGTGCCCATGGTCAAACACTCCCTACAGCAGGCAATCACAATCAATTTTTCTACTGGTTCTGACTTTAGTAAAGAAAACTAGAATTGTTGTCTATGGTTTGCTGTACTTTGCACTTTGCTGATTATGATGTTTAATGTATAAGCCTTATGGTTTGCTGATAAAGTGGATGCCTGCACAGTTCTGCAGTAAAGGTCCACATTTAACTTCTAAAGCGGAAACCTCCTTTTAAGATGGGTTTTTTTTCACATGGATATCTTTTTATCTAACTTGCATGTTGACATTGATATGTAATGAATTCTGTCTATACAATGACAGGTGACCAGCAAACAATCATTGACACTGTTACATCGCTTAACAATGAACAGAGGCAAGAGGTAATTCGCCTGTACAAGGAAGAACAAAAGCAGGTATGGCCAGTAATAGCTCAATAATACATTTTATTTCGGTGGTGTCTTACAAATCATTGAGTGACCATTAACTGGAATATATCTCCATGACTCAAAAACAACATGTGGTACGACATCTTCCTGGTCTGCATGGACATGGAGGACTGTGATCCTCACCTGGTGGTTACAGCTGCCCACATGCAGGAATACTTTGATCCTGCACTCTGCATCATCTTCCTGCATGTTGAATACTTTCAACTGCCTGAGGTTCCTGTTGTTCCCTCCCCCTGTACATTGTAACTTTGCAGTAAGTCACAAGGTGAGGGGATGCAGATCTGTGATGCTTGATTTATAATCAGTGACTGTAGCTAGGCTGGGAATATGTTATCAGTCTGCTGCTGGCAGAAGGAAGCATTGCCTTAGTCTCCTCTCACCCAGTGATCAGACTGTGACATTTACTAAAATCTAAAATGAGATGAAGCGAACCTGTGCATTTCTAAATTCCCTTGAATTGACTGGATTCTAAGAATGGCTGCTATTCATTGGTGCTGCCAGTCTGCTTCTGTTCCTGAGTTTTGCATATGACCAGGACAATCCTAAACCCAACCCGAGACCTACAGAAGACAAATAGCAGTAGTAGGTTCTAGCCCCTCACAACCTAATGGGTTGGGTTGGGAGTAGAATTCTGGGTATAAATCTAACTGTACAGATATGAAGGATGTGTTACAATGATGGTATTAGTCAACCATATTACTATGAGCTCCTGGGGTGTAGAAAAGGGGGGTTTAAGGGGTCCAACCCGTCCTTCCTCAAAGTATCTGTGGCGCCGAAGCTAGGTGTAGTGCTGACACTTGCAGGTTACTTTTTGACTCATTCAGTGCAGCGTGGGGTTAGTATGAGCTGATCGCGAGTGGTGGTGGAACCCCCAAGCAGAGTGTGGATGCGCATTAGCGATCATTGCCATTATTGAGAGCGAGGTCTGGAACACAGTAGTGTTAACGTGTTGGGTTAATCACTGAGCCTGCAACCAAGGTTTGGAGAGGAACCAAGTTATAGAGTGGCCGGGCACCAGAAGGAGTACTCAGAATTAGAGTAGGACCTTTGCTATTGAGCCTGTGAGTGACTTTTTTTAATCCAGAAGGGTTGTGAAGAAGCTCAAGGTATCCTTTTTTTATTGCTGTTGCTGTAATTTCTTTACATCTGCTGTGATGACTTTGGGTGAGCCCCTCAGGTATAAAAAAGTAAACGACCCTGATGAGCACCAATGTTCATGTAGAAGTAACCCACTTTTGACTGCAGTAGCTGCTGGTGATCCAGCAACCTCTCTCAGTTCAGCTGCTTCATATGGCTTGCCCAGTTACTGCCCTTCCCCCTTAGATACCAAGAGCATGTGGGACAGCATCGTGATGTTTGTGAGATTACTACTGCGGAATTCCCCCCTTGGCCCCCAGAACCCCCTTTGACCAGTGATTGACATTCCTGATCAGCTGTCTCCAAAGATCTTTTGAAGTTTTGAGGTTTGGGCAACGGCAGTGGCAGACTCTCTTCTACTTTCACTGTCCATTGTCCACAAGGTGGTGATGTTGCAGAGACTGCTGGAAGGTGTGGTCCAGAAAAGGTGATTGCATTACAACCACATAAGGTAGCGTGGTGACTGATGGAGCAATGGGTCAGACTTTAAACATTAAACCAAGCAAAAAGTGCCATGACACACAATCTTCTCCTATAAAATAAAGAGGCTTGAAACATTTCAACATATTTCAACATATTCTTGAAAACCACCTAGGAGTATATCTCTGTTACGTTTCATTTTGTAGTGTGCTTCCTCCTTCTTCGTGAATCTTGCTTTTGAGATTGCCTGGCCTTCTCTCTCATTTGCCTGTGTAACCTTTGCCTTGCTGCATGCTCGCCTGCTATTCCTATCCCCTCTTCACATCTTTTTGTGGCTCAGATAAAGTGTACAAATATGTGTACTATGAGAAGCTTGTTTAGCAGGAAATTCTATGGAAAGTATGTTTGGTTCAAAGAAATACCGAACATACCTTTCTTTTTTTAACAGATTTAAATAAATACATGTCAGGTGTCCATACCTGTGCCATGCATGTGATATCCACGCAGGTTCATTTTACCTTTGTGCTACATACTTTTGTGCAGTAACCACAGTATAATTCAGAGAAATTAGAGCAATAAAAAAAAATGGAAAAATAAAAACCTCCAAAAATTATTTTTATGGGAAACTTTATACCTCAACCATACATTACAGGTTGCATTAAAGTAAAACTCCATCTAAAACTTATTTTTAGGCAAGAATAGCATGGGGAGTGTTAAAACCTTTGCAGGTTTTTATCTATGTGACCCCATTGAGGCGATTTCCCCTTCTGTTGGGGTTTTATTGTTATTTTTGTCCACGTTGAGGAGACTTCATCCGCTTTCCTGTCCCAGAGACAGTGACCATTGACACATTTTCCTACATATAAGTAAATATAGATAGGTGCCACAGTCAACAATCCAGTGTATGGTAGTATCAGCCCCACTACGGTTTTGTACCTGATCTGGGCTAATTAAAATGCATCAACAATACAATAATAAAATAATATACACTGAGTGGCCAGATTATTATGACCACCCCATCAGTACTTCGTTGGGCCACGAGATGACTCCACGAGATGACTTCGTTGGGACGCCTTGTGACTCCACGAGATGTTGAAAGGTGATGCGAGGGATCTGACACTGCACTGTTGCCCTTCTGTTGTCTTGTACCAGTCTTGCCACCCTGCGTTCTGCCCTAACATTGACTAGTCGCTGACGGCCACAATTCGCACGTTCAGACCCAGATTTTCGGCTGACAGTCCGGTCTTTAAACACTTAGCAGAATTCGTTAAATGTTCAAGAGGGGCTCATTGTTCAAAGGTTTTTTTTGCTGATACTCGCTCCATGGCTCGTGCCAACAATCATCCAACGTTCAAAGACTGTTAAATCGCGTTGCTTACCCATATCTTCAGAAAAAAATCACTTCTACTGCCGTGGTGAACAACCTGCTTCCCTATTTATAATGGTCAGGCCCTCTAGCAACTTCAGCGCAAAATTATAGCTTCTGGGGAGAATCACACATCATTTACCCCTATAGACTTCAATGGGAGCTCCTAAAAAGCGCACTACATGAGTGAATGTGTTTTTGCATGTTTTTCAAGCCTTATACCCTCTTCACAACCTCGGGCTTGTGAACAAAATGGTTGATTTAGGAGTGTTCATGCTGGGTGCAGAGACATTCATCCATCTGGCGAGGGCCCAAAAGGAACCTCCATGACTTCAGTGATGCCCATTATAAAAACCGTGGAAAGCGGTAGAGGGCCTGGAAAGAAACTAGGCGTGACATTTTCCAGGAATGGGAGCTCCAATGGCACAAGACACCAGGATAACACATAGAAAAGCCAGGGAGCAGATTCAGGTTGCTATCGCAACCTCAGGACTGTGAACAAAATGGACAATTTAGGAGTGTCCATGCTGGATGCAGAGACATTCATTCATCTGGTGAGGGACCAAAGGAACCTCCATGACCTCAGTGATGCCCATTATAAAAATTGTGGAAAGCGGTAATTGTGGAAAGAGGGCCTGGAAAGAAACTAGGTGTGACATTTTCCTGGAATGGTAGATCCAATGGCACAAGATACCAGGATACCACACAGAAAAGCCAGGAAGCATATAGAGGGATTACAATGGCCACGGCAAAGCTTGAAAACACATGAAGCACACTTAAACAAGCTTCAAAATCATCTGACATTACACAAGCACAAGTGTCAGTAGGTGCTAATTATCAGTACAGCATTAAAAACTTTAAATATATCTTGCAAACATAAATATGACTTCCAAAAATACTTATCCTCCATGCTCATGTGATTAGCTGACTGCTTTACTTAGATATCTGCACAACATTTTGAGGGATCACCTCAAATTCCTCAGGAATAGTAATAAGAAGCCTTTCATCTCTGGTGATATACTGGTCATGCATGTCGGGGGAACATAAGAATATTCATGGGATACAAACAGGCAGACTTGGCCTTTTCACACTGACTTTTAGCAAGTTCAATGGCATGACCCGTCTCAGCATTTACAGAACAGAGGCTGGCATGGATCTACACAAAATATGCTAACATTCATTCAATGCATAGAACTGACCTGGAGAGGAATACTAAACTGGAGTTTCCCTAAAACTGTACCAATATCAATTTTTATATTGGCAGGACTTGCTGGAGAATGTTAAGAAAGCTTTCTCGGGGGATCTGGAGAGGGTAATTGTTGGTTTGTTGAAGACCCCAGCTGCATATGACTCTCAGGAGCTGAAAGCGGCAATGAAGGTGAGATGTTCTTCAGAGAAGACTTCCGTGGAAATATCAAAACCTCAATTTAGTCAACTTTTTTTTAGTTCTAGATAGTTAGTCCTCCCTATCAGTTTTATATTACTGCCTATGTCCCTTATGGGGATATTTTCCCTGCCTGTGTTGTGACTGGGATGGGAAGGGAGAAAAATATCCTGAACTGGGGCACAGAAATCGATTTGGGAACTCTTCTATCAGAGTAAGGAATGCTTCAAAGTTATGTGAGCTTTTTATTGCCATTTTTGAGATTCTCGGCAGCTCACTTTAAGGTAGTGGTGAAGGGTTAAAACCATAGATTTATTATTGTCTGTTTCCCCATAAGGGAGATTTGTCTTCACATCCTGTCCCAGTGAATAAACCAGAGGTGAAAACAAGCTCCCTGTTGGGGACCCAAGCAAAAATAGATCTATAATTCTGACCCTTCCCCGCTACCCTAAAATGTACAGTTGAGCTGGGCTTATTGGTAATAATAATTGCTCTAATACCAACCTATTCCATGTTGTGTTCAAATAATACATGAGTACTCGCTGTATCTTTATCTATATCAATTAAGTTACTATGTACCAAGATAAAAAAGGAATTTTAAACTGGGAGCTGTTTATATTATTGTGTGCAGTCAATATGGAGTCAGTGATACATGCTGGGAGATTTGAAGGAAACTCAGAATAGTGGTAATCAGTGTTTATCTCAATTACAGGGATTAGGGACAGATGAAGCTGCACTAAGTGAAATCCTCACCACCAGATCAAATGAACAGCTGCAAGCCATCCGGGTCTGCTACAAGCAAGGTAGGAGGTGAAGAGTAATCGTATGTATGTATGCACAAGGAGCTAATACCTGTGGCTAGGGCAGATGAGGGTCTCTGGATGCAGACAGTGTGCGTCCAGGGCTGCTCACCCATCCCTAACTACAGGTATTGTGTACAATGTAACAATCTAAAAGGTATGTTAAAAGCTAAAGTCTGCTCATAGCCTGTCCTGCCAACTTTCCATGTTGTCATTTTATTAGAGTTTAAAACAGACTTGGAAAAGGACATCACATCGGACACAAAAGAACCACACACTGCGCTTCTCCTGGCCCTGGTCAAGGTAACAGATCAAATATTCTGTAAATGCCACACTGTTTTCATCTATTCTGAAATAAATCATACCTTTCCTTCCAGGGCAAGAGAGAAAAGGAATCTAGGATTATTGACTATGGACTGATTGAACAGGATTCTAAGGTATGTTGCTAATTAATTTATGCTCTTATTGCGCCCTCTAGTGGTGTATACTGATATTATCTCATAGCGCACATTGACAAGTTTAAGGGGTTCATTTAGAAAAGTTCCATGTCGTTCGCTAGAATAAGGGCAGAGATGAAGGTGGCCCAGAAGGTTTACTATCTGACACTCCGAGTAGTGTGCATTTTGTAGTAGGATTGCCGCAAAGATATTTATGCTGATCTGAAGCACATCAATGCAGGAGGCAGGGGTCCTGTAAGTACCTGCCTGCTTGCCATTAGTTTGATGAACAGCAGATAGTGATAGGGTCTCTTTTCAAACATAGGGCTAGAGGATGATAATATAGCTTGTATGCTGCTGTCTAGATGGTCTTGTTAAGTATATATTTGGGCATGCATAAACATCATCCATGTCTGGAGGTTGTAATTGCAAGCACAGCTCCAGGAACCCCTGGCTACCTCTGGAGGAACCTTAGGGTTCCACAGAATCCTAGTTGAGGATAGCTGCTATGGCACTTGATAACACAGAGCAGCCTTTCTAAACCTGTACACTAGTGAACCCTATGGTTCCTTCAGGGGTTGCAAGGCATTCCTTGAGCTGTGGCTGATTGACATCCCATTTGAAGGTGCCTGCCTGGTTGCAGGAAATGGTATTTGGCAGAGCTAGTGGCATGACACCAATGATCTTTATAGCTGTCTGAATGACTGGAATTCTGACCACCATTGTAAGGGGCCCAATGGCCCCCAATGTGAGGGGTGCATTCTTTCCACTGACCACCAATGTAAGGGGACAATCTTCCCACTGACCATCAAATAAGGGGCACATTCTTCAAACTGACCATCAATGTAAGGGGCATTCTTCCCAGTGACCGGCAATGTAAGGAGAAATTCTTCCCACTGTCCACCACTGTATGGGGCAGTCTTCCCACTGACCACCAATGTAAGCAGCATTCTTCCCACTGACCACCAATGTAAGGGGGGCATTCTTCCCACTGGCCACTAATGTAAGGAACATTCTTCCCTCTGACCACCAATGGAAGAGGGGCATTGTTACCACTGACCACAAATGTAAGCCTTCTTCTTCTTATGAATGTAGTATGGAAGATGAAATTACACATCTGGAATGTACTTCTTCAAAAGCAAGTCAGCAATGACAGTTCCTATATATCAATCATGACCTTTCTGGAATCTATCCTTTTTTTTTCTTCAAGATGCTGAGTAACCTGGGACCTAAAAATAACCCCAACGATGCTCAGTGGATAACAATCTTTACAGAAAGACCAAAAGGACATCTCAGACGAGGTACAGTTATTTTTATCATGATTAGATATAATGTTAAAGCCGAAGTCCAAGCAAACAGTTTAATGGACAATTGAAATACTTATAAGGGGGCTTGTACATGCACACAGGCGAACCTAAGGAAGAAAGGGTCCGGGTGCAATATTCTTTCTCTAGGGCAGGGTGCCAGGACATTCATGCAATCCACCATATTGGGTCCATAAGCACAATCATTCTATTTCGGAGGGGAAAGAGTACTAATCCATTCCCCACCCTGCATACCTCTATAGGCCGGCCAACCGGTTCATGGTAGAGGCCAGGCTGGTGAAGGGGGACAGCACCCCAGGCTCCGGGCTCAGCAGGCTCAGGCCACATGGCAGCAGTTTGGAGGGTCGCATGAGGGACCCCTGAGGGCGGCTTGGACTGAAGTCGTTCAGCATCTTCTCCATGATGATGATGAAGGTCCGGGATATATGATGCGCTGGGCGTGATGTACTATGCGATGCAGGACAAGTGATACGCGGTGTAGGGGTGTATGCTCCAAACTCTGGTGTCTAGGAGGAGGCAGGGGTCCTGTAAATACCCCCCCAGAAGCCTGTTCGACCATGTGGCCATGCCTCCTCCATTAGGGGGGGGGGGCAGAACCAGATCTTAATGGGTCCCCCCAGCCTCTGGCCCTGGTGCAGCCGCAGCAGTTGCACCAGCGGTAGGTCCACCCCTGTACCTGCTAAAGGATTTGTATTTCTGTCCATCCAGTTCTGAGTTGTACACAGCTCTACATAGTTAAAGCTGAACTCTGGGAATTATGAAAAACCTACCCTTGCAGTGCTCCACCTCCCTGCACTTCACTGCAAGATTTTAATGCTCATTAAGTGTAGGGGTAGAATAAACTGTAATAATTACCCTAATACTTTCTCTGGCAGACTCCGGTGCTCACCTCTTCTCCCTGATGCTCCGAGTTGCGGGCGGGCCCTCGCCATCCTCAGGTACAATGCAAGGTTGTTGGTCCTGCATTGTATATGAACACATTAGTGTGTGACCACCATTAAGAGTGCCTTAGAGAAGAGACTTCAGGGGACCGGTCACACAGATGGAGGGAGCCTGCCAGAGTGAAGAATAAGGTACGCATTAAAGCTTATCCCTCTACCTCTAGACTTAACGAGCATTTAACCTTTGCAGCGCCTCCCCCTTTCCCCCAGTGCAAGAGTTAAATTCTAAAGAAAAAGCTTAACCCTTGCAATGTGTGGGGGGTGGGGGGGGGGCTGGCACTGCAAGGGTATTTGATGTGTAATTCCCAAACTTCAGCTTCACGTATGACATTAAAGGTCTTGTTCTTCCCCTTCAGTTTCTGTGCTCATTCAAATTGTCCAGGTGCAGGGAAGTTTGCAAATAAGTTCACGGGCACAGATCCCAACAGATCCCAAACCAAACAGACCTCCTTTGTTGGGTAACCAGTTCAATGTTCAGAAACAAAGGGCGTCAAACCAAAAGGTAAAAGAGTTCACAATGTGATCAAACAAAAACAACCAACAAGTTTCAGGGCAACAACCCTCCCCCTTCATCAGGACTACAAGACAAACATGTAGCATAATGAATGGAGCCTTAATGATGATAAATAGAAAAATATTCAAAAAACGAAACTCTTTACCTTACTGTCTGCTGCACCTATTTCTTCCTAGTCTTTGACCACTACAAGAAATCCACCTCAGTTGACATAGAAGACACTATAAATAAGCACTTTAAGGGGGATTTCCAGAAATCACTCTTGACTTCAGGTAAGTGTCTGTATACACATCCATAAGATGAAAAGAAACGAGTACAATACGTATACTGAATCCATATTCATAGGCTTAGGAGGGAACTTGCCGGAAATAACCAGAATTTTGATCTGCTACATCTCCGGACAGGAGAATTGTTAAGTGACACACTGCACTCAAAGCCGTGCAGAGCGAAGCAAAGCTGTCCGGCACGGAGCTTTGCATGCAGTGTGTGAGCTGGGTGCAGTCAGATGATTGACTGCACCTTCAGCCAATTGGCTCGTGCTTAACAACCAGCCAGACGTCACATGCTAACGAGTGGGTTTATACACGTGAGCCGATTGGCTGAAGATGACATTTTTCATCTCGGCACACTCAGCTACGCGAGCTCTCGTAAGCTGACGTGCCGAGGAGCAAATGACATGACACACTGCTCGCGAAGGCAGCACGCCACCGCTTCACGTGCAGTGTCACAGCCTTTAGTGTCTCTGGAATGGAATGTGCATCTGGCCTTTACCTATCTGACATTCCAGTGACACTTGCGGTGTTTGTAGGTGGCAGTGTCACTGTAATGGTGTGCGCACCTGGCTTTCACCTATCCACCATTCCAGTGACACTGACAATGCAATGACAAGGCCAGGTGTACAGTCACTTGAATGGTGGATAGGTGGGAGCCATGTGTACAGTCACTTGAATGGTGGATAGGTGGGAGCCAGGTGTACAGTCACTTGAATGGTAGATAGGTGGGAGGCAGATGTACAGTCACTGTCACTTGAATAGTGGATAGGTGGGAGCCATGTGTACAGTCTGTCACTTGAATGGTGGATAGGTGGGAGCCATATGTACAGTCACTGTCACTTGAATGGAGTATAGGTGGGAGGCAGATGTACAGTCACTGTCACTTGAATGGAGTATAGGTGGGAGGCAGATGTACAGTCACTGTCACTCGAATGGTGGATAGGTGGGAGCCATGTGTACAGTCACTGTCACTTGAATGGTGGATAGGTGGGAGCCAAGTGTCACTTGAACGGTGGATAGGTGGGAGCCATGTGTACAGTCACTGTCACTTGAATGGTGGATAGGTGGGAGCCAAGTGTCACTTGAACGGTGGATAGGTGGGAGCCATGTGTACAGTCACTGTCACTTGTACGGTGGATAGGTGGAAGCCCCATGCTATGTACAATATATATAGAACTAGCTGACCGGTGGGGCATATAATGTAAAGGCAGTATAACATGTAGACGTAACTGTTTTCATGTGTACTATTTAGACAACACCAAAATTAATTTTATACATTTATTGTATTGAAATTACTATTACTACTATTACTACTACTACTAATACTAATAATATTAATAATAAATAATTCAATTGTTAATTTAATTTATTAATGAAACAAGGTATTTTTAAACTTTTATGAATTATTTTTTGTGAATCCATTGAAATAGCACCTGATGAAAAAGAAGACAAAGTCCTATTGCCTATATTTTTGGCTGTTCTTGTATTTTAACAATCTTGTAGACAGGCACCAACATTTTTTTTTAGCAAATAAATTTGTATACATTTATTGTATTGAATTAATTGTAAAATAAAACAAAGTATTTCTAAACGTTAAATAATTATTTTGTATGAATCAGTTGAAGTAGCACCTGGAAAGTCCTACTGGCCATTTCTTTTGCTTGTTCTTGTATAAGAGTTATACTTTGGGGCTGATTTATAAATCTTCAGTGAACGTCACCACCGCCACTAGATGGTGCTGAGGAGCATAGGAATTTCCTATGCTCCTCAGCTCCATCTAGTGGTGGTATCACCATGTGAACAGCATTCATCCAGCTATTCTCTGGGTGAAAGATTTATCAATTTGCCCTACTGTTGCTTCATATAAAGCAGAGTCTATACTTTCTAGGAGCCAGCTTTATCAGCTGGGCATTGGGTGTATTCTATTTAACAATTTATTGACCAATGTAAGCAGATGTATTTTTTTTTAATGTAATGATAAAACTTGATAAGCATTTGTTATCTACGGCAGTGACTTCTTCTTATCTTTTTTCCATCTCACAGTGGCTGTAATTAAGGATACTCCTCTTTATTTTGCCGACAAACTGAACAATGTAATGAAGGTGATTAATATCTTTTTTCCACAATATTATTCTTATGTATATTCTAAAGTGTTAGATTAGGATATGAGCCTTTCTTTGGGGTAACGGTTCACACCAAACCCATTCCCACTGCTGTGCGGTGCAATTGGTATAGGTCCATTATCCTTCAAATACATTGTGAGTGACTTTTACAGAATTGTGTCCTCCGGTAGGGTGTGGGAACGGATGACAAGGCTCTTAGCCGCATTCTTATTTCTCGGAGTGAGGAGGATTTGCTGAGCATCCGAGTGGCATATAGAAGGAAATATGGAAAATCGCTCTACTCAACTATTCAGGTACTTTATATTCTACAGCAATGGAACGACGGCCATGACAAGTGCTGGATGCTTTGCCAATGAAAATATTTTATTACATTTTATTATTTTTAGTCCTAACTAAATATCTAACAAAAAAAGCAATAAAGCGCCACTGCTGCTTCACAAAAATGCTAAATGTTATTATGCTATATTTTTTATTTAGCTATAAAAATATTTTTACATTTTTATTCTTTTTACTCCTCAGTATATAACTAACTAAATAGGCAATAAAGCGCTACTTGCTAAAGCCTGAAGCGCCACTTGCTGGCTCAAAAAAAAAAAAGTGAAATATTAATATGCAATATCAATATTGCATATTAATATTTTAGCTATAACAATATTTTTACATTTTTATTCTTTTGAGTCGTAACTTTATAACTTTATAAAATGCAATAAAGCATCACTTACTGGTTAAAAAAAAAAGAAGAAAAACATTAAAATGCAATATTTTATATTTACCTATAAACATATTTTTACATTTTTATTCTTTTGAGTCATAACTCTATAACTTTATAAATAAGCAAAAAAACATCACTTACTGGTTCCAAAACAAAAAAAAACCAAAACATTAAAATGCAATATTCTATATTTATCTATAAAAATATTTTTACATTTTTATTCTTTTTAGACCTAACAATACAACTAACTTATGTACAAAACCACCATATATTCTTTGTACTGAGTGAAATAGCAGTTTCTGAGATACCAGTGATAGCTGCTTGGTTGTCAGGGATTCATTCACTAACCCAGTACACAGTAATATTTAATTATTCATTTAAAATATGGTAAGTATACAAATGGAAAGTTAAAAAACTTTTACATAAAATGTGTTAACCTCATGTATAAAAAAAAAGTAACAAGTAGAAGCTTGGTAAGCATAAATGAAATGAAAGATCGGATAAAACATTTTTTATGTTTTTATTGGAACCATCTAAATAGTAGTTCCAATAATTACAATGACATGTTTTCTTAACTTAAAGTTAAACTAAATGTTTTACATTTCTGCTTGCATACCTATATATTTTTCACTGTAGATTATATAGTGTATAACTATATTTTAAAA
>NW_017306688.1:55864-56130 GCF_000935625.1 Nanorana parkeri | reverse complement strand
AAGGAAGCTCTATCTGGCCCCCAGAACACATTGACTTGTCACTTTGAAATACAAATCTTTAGATTCTACACTTTGGGGGCCGATGTATAACACTTCAACACTTCAGAGAATGTAATTCACACAACATCATGGCCAGAGCCGTAGCTAGCTCATTTTGCGCCCAAGGCAAGAAAAAAAACGTCCCCCCAACAGGCTGCGGAGGAGGGAGCCGCTGTCACAGCAGCATGACCAAGCGGTGAGGAGAAAGAGAGAGCCGCCGGCTGTAG
>NW_017306688.1:51734-55848 GCF_000935625.1 Nanorana parkeri | reverse complement strand
AGTGTTTCACTTCTCCTCTGATCCCTGCTGCATACAGAAGGGGGGAGAGCAGAGGATACAGAGGAGAAGGCCCTCTTCTCCCTGCTGGCTGAGCCCTGGCTGCACCCCTACCCCCCTGCACCTGCGCCCAAGGCGCCTCAGGTTGCCTCGCCCTTTCTACAGCCCTGATCATGGCCACTAGATGGAGCCGAGGAGCATGGGTATTTCCTTTGCTCCATCTAATGGCAGTAATGCCCTGCGAATGGCATTTGCTCAGCTATACGCTGGGCATAAGTTTTGCGTGTAGAATCTAGAGATTTTTATTTCAAGCCAATGCGTTTTTGGAGCCAGGCAGAGCCCCCTTTATCAGGGTTAAAAAACATATAATATGAATATACAGTATGTTTAAAATACGTAAAAAATTACATTTTAAAATTAATATATGAAAGAGTACAATGAAATGCTGAAATCTAAGGAAATGTAAGGATAGGTTTACTGTCCAAAAAGAAGATTAAATAAAATGTACGGTTATTGCAAATATAGTTATATAGAATATACAGATATAAAAAAATATATAGGTATGCAAGCAGAAATGTAAAACGTTTAGTTTAACTTTAACTTTAAAAAAATAAATAACACAGCATTGTAATGTTTGGAACTATTGTTTATTATAAAAAATGTTTTATCAGACCATAACTCATTTATGCTTATGCTACTAGTTACCGTACCTATTTTGTAAAAAATTTTTTACATAGAGTGAACTAATTTTAACTAAATGTTTTTACATTTCCATAAGCATACTTTCTAGATTTTTAATTGAATAATTCAATATTTCTGCATACTGGGCTAGTGACTCAAAATGTAACAAATCTATTAAACAAGCATGACAACCAACCCAAGCAGAAATCGCTGGTGTCTTGGCAATATCTATTTCACTCTAGGTAGGTTTCCTTTCAAGGGAATTTATGGTGTTTTTGTACATAATGACTTTTCTTATGTGATTAGGACTAAAAAAAATAATAATAATGTAAAATAATATGCTTATAGGTAAATTAAAAATATTGCATATTAATATTTTGCATTTTTTAACCAACAAGTGTCGCTATAGGCTCCTTTTTCATGTTTTCCAGGCTCACCTCTTTCTTCTTTCATGAGAAAAAGCCTGTTATTTACAGAGCTCAATACCGCAAACTAGAATTTACACACAAAAGTGAAATTAGTCAAATCAATGACTCGTTCTTTATCAGATAGCTCAATCTGACGTTTCAGTCAGACAAAAGAAGCCTCAAAGCAGGCAGCATTTGCTTTGCTATCTCTTTAGCTTACCCAAAGTGGGATTCCTCTTTTATGTAAGAAGAACTTTGTAAAACAAAGACTGTATATAGATAGTAAATACACAGGTTCAAAACAATTGTTTAAAAATGTATACACTTACAAAGAATTAAAAAAAACTGACCTTAAATCATTATAGTTTTCCTTCAAAATGTGTTTGCAATTAAGTAGCACCCATGGTAGTAGCAGTCAACCCAATTGCTCATTTCTCATTTAGTTTAGGAAATGAAACTTGTTTGGTTCTGGCGCAATTACAGTATTGTTTTGAAGCAGCATTTTGTAAATAAGGCTCAATGCATTAGCTTCACTCAGAAGGATATTTTTTATTTCTTTGTATTTTTCTTTAAAATGTATTTTTTTCATTTATCCATCAGAGTGATACAAAGGGAGACTACAGGTCAGCCTTGCTGCTGTTGTGCAGGGCTGAGGACATCTGAAGATACAGCTGACAAGCTATCTGGTATGAGAATCCATCAGCATGAGGATCTGTCCCGGGATGTTCGGCAGAAATACTTTTACTACCTACTTGACTACCTGGCCAAAAAGGATCGTGTTATTCTGTACACATCAAACAATGTTCTACGCTACTCCAAAGTGTGATGTGCTCAGTTACTTTTCCATTAAAATAATATTTCATAAGACCTTTTTTTTTCGCTAGTTCTTTCAGAAATGGGATTGTAGATAAACTTAGACATAATAAGTCCTCATACTTATATTATTTCTCATGTTTACAAATACCATATGCATTATAACACACTTGTGAGAACCAAAGCCTAGATCAGCACTTCTCAACCTTTTAAAAGTATGAAAATTCTTGAGGAATCCCAGTTTAAAATGTAAAAAAACATAAGATTAAAAATCAACACCAAACACTTATTCTAGACAGGGGGTCTGGTATGGATTTCCCCCTTTACCTCAGAGTCTCCCCCTTTGACATCAGGGGCCCCTCTTCACATCAGGAGTATTCTTTGTAAAGTGAAATTTCACCAAGTTCAACAAACCAAGGGAAACTTGCAAAGTATAGTAAATAGCCTATTTGCCTCAGAAAACAACCAATTTGTTTCTAGTACATTTGGGTTTAGTATCCCTGATAAAAACTAGTTAGTACATGTCATTTAAACTTGTGGTCCCCTCAAAAATCAATACCAAACCCTTATTCTAAACAGTACCCCAGATTTTTTTAAATGACATGGAGTTTTCCCATTTACCTTTAGAGTCTTCCACATTCACATCAGGAACCTCACCTCAGAGTCTCCCATTTCAGACCAGGATCTCCCCTTTACATTACAGTCCCTCTTTTGACAGAAGCTCCCTGCCTTGACATCAGAAGCTCTCTCCTGTAGCAAAAATGACACCCCAGGCAGCCACGGAGCCATGGTTAAGAAAGGCTGTTCTAGATAATAAAAACTTCATGTTGTTGCCTCCATTATTGTAGTGAGGAGCAAATGTATACTTTTGTATCAGAGTAAGGTCTGGCATTATTTACCCAAAGCCAATGTTAAATGACTAGTTAGATCAAGAATCCAAAGAATTATAATTAAAAATATACAGAAGATAACACTTCCTTTAGTACTTTATAAGGATATTAGAATCAAGGCGATGTTCCATAACCATATACAAGCACAAAAGCACAGCACTGGATCATAGAACTCCAATTTGACTTGTAATGTCTTGTAACTTGTAGAGTATGGATTCTATATAATAAATTCAACCATGGCCTTTATACTCAACCTCCATGGCCTTTATACTCACCCACCAATCTCTTGCAAACTCCCCTTAACTGTATGTACCCCTTTGGCCGCTCTGCCTTCCTCTGACCCCTAACTGTGTCCTCCTCCTGTTTGAAATAATGTATGCCACATCTGCTCCTTAATAATAAAAAAACTAGACCCTATTGTCATTTTGTTAGGTTAGGGATGCCTAAAACTGGGCAGTCACTTGTTATTGGCCATATGTTCTTGGAGCTGCCTTTTATTTGCAGAAAGTCGCTGCATTGTTTGAAAGAAAGAGTGCAAGAAAAGTGTGCACTTCAACCATCTCACTCACATTCACCACACCTCCTGTTTTCTTGATAAAAGTTAGGCATACGCCAGTTAGGTCTAATATCCATAATTAAAACTGTCTTGCCGATGGTCAATTTTACACTGCTGTATCCTCTGTAGTATCTACATTTTTGTAGTACAGCCCTAGCCTGCGCTTTTTGTCTCTAGTAAGTTTGTGCCTAGCCTTGCTCATTAAAATTGTTCTACTGCTGGGCAATTTTACCTTTTAATTGTATCTGCAGTCTCCTAATTCTTGTAATTAAACACCTGCCTGTACTCTTTGGGATTTATTTACTAAAGGCAAATAGGTTTTTCAATTTGAAAGGACATTTTCACTTTCCAGAGGAAGTTTCCTCATAGTTTAGTGAATGAGGTGAAGCTCTGCTGAATTCAATAATCCAGTCATCGGCTAGAAATAATACTGTTTTAAAAAAAATGTCATTGCACATGATTGATCCTTTGGAGAGTGAACTTTCACTGCATTCACTAAACTAAGGCAAATGTCCCGTAAAAACTAAACAGCCTATTTGCCTAGTAAAACAACCCCTTTGTCTCTATTACATTTTGGCGTATTATCCCTTTTTTTTTTTTTTGAGTTTTGTTTATTCAGTTTTCCATGTAAATACAGAACAACCGTTTCCTCCTACAGCAGTAGGGGCACATAACTTAGTTGCTAACAGTTATAGCTACCAGTAATAACAATACAGAAGGCCTCCTGCACCTCCTCAATAATTCAACCCCCCACTCCTCCCCCCCACTCC
>NW_017306688.1:20994-51689 GCF_000935625.1 Nanorana parkeri | reverse complement strand
CAAAAACAAAACGTGTGCCAGATCGAGCCCCTGGACTGAGCGTGTTCCCAAAGACCGAAATGTAATGAAATGACATGGATATCAGTTGGGTGGGCACCTGCAGGGCATCCTGTGGCAGCTACTCCACCCCGTAACAGCCCATCCATGTACAGGTTAAACAGTAAGGATGAAGAGCGTTAGGTTGAAGAAGAGTCATGCAATATAGGCAACCCCCATCCCATTCCATGTCTTCCCGGGCTCTCCAGGTTGTCTCAATCCCAACTCCTACCCATATCAGGCTAAGACAAGCCAGCCACCCCAAACCCTATCAAATTTCCTCGGGCATCCTCTAATGTAAGCTGCCTTGTACAGGTGTATAGACAAATCAATAAAGCCCCTCCACTCCGCCAGTGATGAAGGGTCTTTCCGCTTCCAATGTAGGACCAGTATTATTATTAAACTGGTGAGTCCATGTCATTTTTAGAAATCTGCAGTCAAGGTGTTACAATAAACCGTGTTCTCTAATACAACAGCACCTTTCACTAAGTCAACCAATCACTGTGGCACATTATATGCGGCTGACCTTCTATAGCCCACAGGAAGCTGCCCCTGCCATAAAATAGCCAGTTGGGTATGTTTTCATCTTAAGCCAAATGTTCCCAGCCCTCTCCTTAAATTCAGCAACACATTTCCACGGTACATACAGTCTACAGCTCTGGTACCCAACCTGCAACTCAGGGGCCTCATGCGACCCTTTGACACTTGTTTTGAGGCCCCTGCAGACCCCTGCTAGGTGCTGACTCAAGCCTGTAAAATTTCTTCACACAATCTTTTTTTCCTATGCTGTCTATCCCTTTTCTTTTTTTTTTTCTTCGGGTCTATTATTATGGAACCTGTGAGGAATATTAAATGTGGGACCAGTAATTTTTTAAGGGGTCAGTATTTAGTTTAGTGGTGAGACAAGTTGTTTTACATGCTGGTTTGTGAGTGTGCCATGATGCCTTTCTACAGTATTTAGATGCGGACGCATCAATTTGCAAATGGGCTGTGATAGCCGTGATCTTGAACAGTCATATGTAATGTGTCTCTTATAGCATCTAAGCAGTCTCTGACCATCTCCTGTTGCATGTCCATAGTCTCTGAGAGTTCTCTATAGCCTTACATTCACTGAATATTATGTGTGCCCCTTTGGTGATGTCAGGGGCTTCACTTGAGGTCCCTTATATCAACAAAGTTGACCACTACTGGTCTACAGGATCTGCACAGAGCAAGGAGTATAAAAACATCAACATAGTAAGGGGAAATCTTTATTTTTCTAAACAAAATAAAGTGTGAAAAATCTGTATTTCTACAAACAAATAATAGTTGTATTACTTACAGTGCTCTACAAAATCAATTGTCAATGTTTTCACTCAAGATTTCATTAGAAAAGTGTGTGAATTCTGAGAGAACGTTGTGTGAATCATGGGTGAAAAATCATGTTCAAATATACTTTTGTGTGAGTTTAGCTCTACATTAAGGCACGTGGTCTCTGTGCAGTATAAAATGTATTTGTTAAATTGTTTTTATTAAGGAAGCAGAAAGAAGCAAAATAAGAAACAAGAAGCACTGCTGGAGGTGAAGACTAGGGGGGCTGCTACATTTAATTCCCAAGTGGTAGATAGCGCCTTCAATGTCAAACGTCTGGTTTGGAAAATAACAGATGGAATCAGTAGCACAGCCCTGCAGTCTTGTGCCAACACTCGGTCCCACTGCAACACAAAACAGTAATAAATAACGCAACATATGCAAATCACTGTATACAGTTTATGGGGCTGGCATATAATAGTGTCATTGGAACATATTTTGGTCAGGGGACATCCAGTAGAGAGCTACTTGGAAAAAAAATATAAATAACTTTGTACAATATCCTTGCAGTCCGGTCTTGCATATAATTCTAAGGGATATGTTTGTACTTGTCTGAAAGACCAATAGATTCCTGCACCTTGTAGGGAAACAGTATAAGTATTTGCTCTGTAGTTCAGGAATAGCTAAACTTGCTTGCCCTATTTCCTTTTGAGGACCATGCATGTGCCTCCAGGAAGGGCTCATCTTGTAGATCATCTTGGTGACCACCCTAGGCCTGCTTTTCTCCACTCAATATTATCCTTTCCCAAACTTAGCTGACTCAGGATGCAAATGATCACCAGTGTCACTTCCAAGCACCCCCATGCTGAGGCACTCTTCTTCTAAACCCTTGGTTCTCAACTGGTGGGTCGTGACCCAAAAGTGGGTCGCTAACCCAGGTTCAGTGGGTCACCGCATGCCTTCCACTTTTCTAGGTGAGAGGCTTCTCTGCCTCCCCCTAGCACAGCACTGTCAGTTCTCGTGCCAAGCCGCCATTCAAAATATGTGTCAACTTGAGGTGGGATGAGATGGGGGCTATGGCCGTGAGGGAGCTCTATTCATACATGCATTGCTTACAGCTCCCTCACGTGTCCTATAGAGGTACCTGGACTGGAGTGACATCACATTCTGGCTCCCGTCACCTCTACAGGACATGCAAGGCAGACTGTGCACATATGGATGGAGCTCCGTCACAGCACATCAGCCCCCACTGGACCCCAGGCTGAGGATCCACTCCAGTTCTTGTAAGGTAGGAAGACTGGGTGGACCTTAAAAAAAATGTTTTTTGGAATGGAAGAAGGCTGGGTGGACCTTAAAAAAAAAGGGGGGGGGGGGTGTTTGTGAAAATGTCTGTGAGTGTGTTAGATTGTGTCTGTGGTTGTGTATGTGTGTCAGTGCTTTTGAGGGCCCGTACACACTAGTACAGTGCGTTAATAGCATAGTACTGTGGAGTTAACACACTGTACCACGGAATCGCACCTACCATGCATTCTGGTTGTGTTGCCATTCCTTTGAATGGTACCCCAAACGCACCTACTACCCACAGTTCATATGCCCACATCGGTATGCGTGGTACCCTAATGCACTGCAGACATTACAGACATAAGGACGCAGAGGGACATACTACAGTTCTTCCCCATGATGCCATTGTGAGGGACTGAACCGTCACTGGGGCTGCTGGAGGAGCCTGAGGGCTAGCCTCCTTCCTACTGACTATGGACCTATAACTATGAGGCCCCCCTCAGACCTCTTGGGGTTACATGGAACCATTCTCCTAGGGTTATGTGTGGAGTGAAAATACTGCCTGTTTCCCCTGACATTACATTTAAGTGACCCTGTGTTCATTATAGGCAGCAGGCTGTCTGGAGTGACCATTGTTTGGGATGATCATGCTTTTATCTGATTAAGGACATTCATTAGATTCAAAGAGTGTCTGTGCTTAAGGAATTCCAATGTGGCACCCGGCTGTCTAGGGGTGGGAGCTGTTCAACACACTGAACTCTTATCTGATTCTGTGAGGTATAAACTCTGTGCGCCTTCTTCAATAAAGCAGTTCTTGGTTTCCACTTCAACATTGGTGTTGTCTGATGATTGAGGAGTTTAGCTGTCTGTCCTAAGATATTGGTTTTGTCCAATAATTAGGCAGGCTTGGGTGTCTAATACAGGTCTATTAGACATAAGGACGCAGAGTGACATGCCACAGTTCTTCCCCATGATGTCATCACGTCTAATACAGGTCTATTAGACATAAGGACGCAGAGTGACATGCCACAGTTCTTCCCCATGATGTCATCACGTCTAACACAGGTCTTTTAGACATAAGGACGTAGAGGGACATGCCACCGTTCTTCCCCATGATGTCATCACGTCTAATACAGGTCTATTAGACATAAGGACGCAGAGGGACATGCCACAACGGGAGCGGAGGGGAAAGGAGGTGAGTGCCGACTGCCACAGGACTGAGGATTGGGTGAGTATATCTTTATTTTTGCCCCTAGACCAAAACGAGCACTTAACCTTAGCGGTTCGGGGGGAGTATATCCTGGAGTTCATGTTGGAGTCCTGATGTTCCTTCACTCATCTGATTTACTTACCCGTTGTAAGTTCCACATAAGCACAGTTTGTCTCCTTGCCCCGACACTCAAGCTTACAGTTATCGCCTGGGATGGGAGTACAACTCGGACAGATGGCTCCATTTATTAGCGAATTTGTTGTTGGCACTAAAAGTAGATAAACATTTTATTATAAACATAATAATAATAATAAAGTTTAAAAGTTAAAAAAATAATAATATGGTTGTTAAAAACAAATTTCATAATTCTTTAGTCGCCTATCCCACTCTGATTGATGTGACCTGTAAGAAAACATTGAAATATTTTTTTATGAATAAAATAGTACATTGGGTTTCTCAAATCTAAACTTGGGAGGGTATTCATCAAGAATTCGCAGAGCCATTCTCCCAGTGAAATTGCAGGCAAAAACGAATGCTATTAGTAGGGAAGCAACGATACTGATACTAGTATCAGAATCGATACCGTACTCGCCCAAATGCTCCAATACTTATCTCGGATAGCAGAATTTCCGGTCAGAGAGAAATCTCCTTCTGACCGTCAGTGCAGAGGGAGCATGGAGCCAGCTTTCTTTCCAATCAGGAAGCCAGGCGGTGGATTATGACCCGCCTCCTGACTTCCTGATTGGCTAGGAAGCCGGCTTCACTTGTTGCTGGACAGTCTGGCTTCCTAACCAATTAGGAAGCCGGGTGGCACGTAATCACCCACCTCCCAGCTTCCTGATTGGTCAGGAAGCCAGACTACATTGGAACAAGTGAAGGAAGAAAGCCACGCTGCTGAGCCAATCAAGAAAGCCTGGAGGCGGGTCATGACGTGCCAACTGTTTCCTGATTGGCTAGGAAGCCAGGTTCACTTGTTGCTAGGCAGCCTGGTTTCCTGACCAATCAGCAAGCCGGACGTCACCTCGTGACACGCCCCCCGGCTTCCTGATTGGTCAGGAAGCCAGGGAGCCTCAGCATGTGAAGCCGGTTTTCTGTCGATAGAACACCAGCTTCCCAGGCAATTTAGAAAGCTGGGAGGCGGGTCATGATCCGCCACTCGACTTCCTGATAATCGAGGCTTACGGCACCGGTACTCAATATCGGCAAATACGGAAAAAAAATATTGGTATTGGTGCATCCCTAGTTGTTAGTATATTTTCTTTCCAGGTCAAATGTAATATCTGGAAAATACCACATTATGGCCATTAGATGGAGCTGAGGAGCACAGGAAATACTTATTTACGGCCACTAGATAGAGCTGAGAAGCATAGGAAATCCGAATCGCAGTCCAGACAGAACGATCACTCAGTCCATGTCTGCACCATGGCCTGCCATTTAGGCTGCATTTACACCAGCAGCTGCACTGCAATGCACAGCTGCTGATAAGTTGTCCTAGAAACAGCGCTGATCCATCGATGTCGGCGCATCACACTTTTTTTTACATTTTTTGTTAGAACTTTATTGAAATGTCACAAGTGACATTTTATTAAGTTATATAGGCAAAGTGCAGTGTGATATGGTCCTGGGATGGAAGGAGAAAGGATGCGGGATGGGAGGAGCCGGAAGGCGGACGAGACTTTGGGGCTGCAAGTGAGGATGGAAGACTACACTCGGGCGGGAACAAAGCTGACATCATTGGTTGCTAGGAATGCTGCAGTCCTAGCAGCCAATGCCTGAGGAGGAATGGGGACCTGCAGTGGGTTATGACTGGCTGTGGATGCATCGGCCTCTTAGCCATAACCTAGTCTACACAGAACCGCTGCTGGGTCCGGATCTGGACCACGCTCTGCCATTTAGGGCCCCCTGATCTAAAGTATTAGATATGAGAAGGATATGCTGACGGTAATAGGAGACTATTTATCTCATGAGATGACTCAGTGTAGTGGACGTTACGTACAATCAAGAGGTTCTGGAGTGCAGTTGCTACTATTACAGCAAGATGTAGATATGACCATTTTTCCACCTGTGGAGGTCATACTTCCAGATACTCCGCAGGAATATTCATTCGGTGCACAGGCTCTGCCGAATAGGTTGTAGTCACCTGTGGGGGGCAAATAGAACAAAAAAGAGCTGTGATTGATAAAGATAACATTACTAAAGCTGAAGTTTATTCTGCTAATAATTTGTCTTCCCTGGTTCCTCCCTCCCCTCCCTCATCAACATGCTAATGACCTTTCCGTTTCCATTACATAACTTATTTTTAGTCCCGGTGATGTCATCACTGGGTCTCTGTGCTTCTTTATGCAATGGAGACTTCCTACAGCCAGGAAATGAGACAGGCTCTATCTGTCTTTCTGCAGCTCATAATCCTTACTGTGAGCAGCTCACAGTGTGCTGTGAAATCAGAGCAAGGAGTGGAGTTATGAGCTCAAGCTTCTTTCCAGGAAGGAGCAGAGAAGCTGGTAGGCAGTAATTAAAGAAGGGATTTTCTTCTAAAATGTGTTTGCGGTTTTACAAAACTCAGTAACTCAAGCTAAACTTTACAAACATGATGGAATGGGTCAGGGAACTAACTCCTCCCCTTCTGTCTAAGGGTCTCAATGAGAGAAAGCCTGTCTGAGAGGGGATACACGCTGCTGTGCTCTAACTTTACAAAACCCATCATGCTCTGGGAATCCTTATGTCATAAATGTTTATTTCAAAAACAGATGGGATGCACAGATATTTCGGCCGCTGAAACGTATCGGCCGAAAATGGTGGTGCATCCTTTCTTACTCTCCTCCCCACTGGGCGCTGCTCTGTGTCCCAGCAGGGAGGAGAGCAACTGTCACAGGAGGCCAAGCAGTGTGGGAGGAGAGCGATGTGAGTGGCCGGTGTCTCTTCTTCCCGCACCGCTCTCCGGATCTGTGAGTGGGCAGTGACAGCTGTCAGCCGTCACAAAAGGCCGGCGGTGCGGGGAAGGAGTCAGCTGTCAGATCAATATCTCCTCCCGCACCGTTCTCTCAGCCTCCTGTGACAGCGTGTCAGGATGTAGAGTGGGTACAAACACTCAGTGATCAGTGATCGCTGAGTGTTTGTAAATTATTGAGGACATAGTATAGTTACTGTATCCACAATTATGAATGAATGGGACGTGGTCTACATCACCTCCTGTTCATTAATGATTGTGGTCATACTAAACATACTATCTCCAAAAGTTATGAATGAACAGGAACACTCAGTATAGAGGATTCCTGTTCATTCATAATAGGGGCTGCAGAAAAAGAGATTGAGGACTCTGGGGTCTATAAAATTAAAAAGTTTATAAAATATAAATAAAAATAAAATATTTAAACAATGTGAAAAAGTTAGGATCAACACAAAAATGCAATCACACCTTTTAGGAGCACTTGGTAAACGTATTATCCAGTTAACTTGTGCAAGGTTTTTTTTGTACTTTTGAAGTCAAGTTATGTGTCTGCAGTCACCATATCTCTTCCCTTCAGCTTTGAGGTCTGGCTGCCCTTCCTGAGGGTATGCTCATGGTAAAACACATATGCATTTGTAAAGCTTTACTTCTGCAATCAGGATGAAGACAAACTAAGTCCTATCTGCTTTTCACGTATTGTGGAAGACTTCAAAATCCAAGGTGGTCATCTCAGCATGATTATGGATCTAAACATGGGCACTTCCATAGGTGGATCCGTACACATCTGCACAAACTGAGGTTTGGCATTAGAGGCTTTTTAGGTGAACTGGACAGAATATATCAGATGCACAAACTGTTGACAGCAGGCTAAGGCTTGTAATCATCAGTCTTCAATTTATAATGCAGCACGTGAACTTACTGATTGAAATGACCCCAGACATGCAGATCCCTGAATTACAATCCTTGGCTGGTCCAGTACAAGAAGAAGCATTTATGCTGTAGCATTCATAACATGTCACGCAATAACCTAAAAATATCAAACCAAGAAATATCTGTTAGTTTTGGTCTTCGTTCAGTGGAGCTCAGGTTCACACCAGGTTCGGCTCAGATCTGAGCTCATCCCTAGTCAACAGCAACAAGTCAAAGGTTAGTCTCTATTAATACTACCTTGTATTGGGCCTTTGGCGGTGCAGGCAACAGTTCCAGTTTGCTTTGATCATAAATCAATCTGTTTTTCTTTAGGGAGAAACATTTGTTATAAAAGGTCAATATTAAGAAAGCAACAGAACCCGAGCCCCTAGGCAAGACATTTTTGTAATAGGTTTTTCAATGGGCTTCCCAAGAAACTGAGGACGTTTTTAGATAACTGGGTATGTTCAACCACTTGAGTCCAAGGGGGCTTTTTAAATGGTGCCGGGATTGTGACTATTAGTCCCATACAGTACTGGGACTCGCTGGTTCCCACCAGGGAAGTTCAGATCGCGACCCCCCTCTTCACTTGTGGGACCCCATATGGGGTCGCAACTCACACTTTAAGAAGCACTGATCTAGATGACATTTTTATTGACTGCGTGAGTGTAAATAAAAATAAATAAATAGAAAATACTTAAATAAATACATAGAATGCTTGGTAAGCAAACACAATGTCATTCTCAATTTTAAAGACTGCAAACCCCTCAAATTGTAGCAATTGTGCTAATCTGTAACCTTGCCAAACACAAACCATTGTTTTTTTTTTTAATGCAGCATTGGAAGGGGAATACACCTCCCCTAAAGTAAAATGCAAACATTGACTTTAGGCTTTTACCATTCTGCTATGTTACATAAAAACACTTTTAATCAGAAGACTCCACTCTAGGCTAAATATCTGGGGAATGCGAAAATTATGTAAAAGTTCGGACCTCTGAAAAGTACAAGCATGCATATGTACTCAGTACTTGGTTTGGGCCCCTTTTGTAGCACTTACTGCAATTACTTTTGCACGATATTCTAATTATTCGAGTTTCACCTGTAGATAGATATATACACATACAGTATATACAGTACATATACATAAAATTACCGTAGTCCCACAGTGTTTTTTTCATATCCAAGATGTCACAAGGTGTCTTAGTTTTTAAACTTTTGTTTTAAATAAATAAAATATACTTAAAGAATATATAGTTCCAGCTAGAATAAATAAAGAATCTATAGTCCCTCCTAGAAGAAATAAAGAATATATAGTTCCAGCTAGAATAAATAAAGAATCTATAGTCCCTCCTAGAATAAATAAAGAATATATAGTCCCTCCTAGAATAAATAAAGAATATATAGTTCCAGCTAGAATAAATAAAGAATATATAGTCCCTCCTAGAAGAAATAAAGAATACATAGTTCCTCCTAGAATAAATAAAGAATACATAGTTCCTCCTAGAATAAATAAAGAATACATAGTTCCTCCCAGAATAAATAAAGAATACATAGTTTATCCTAGAATAAATAAAGAATACATAGTTCCACCTAGAATAAATACAGAATTAATAGTTCCTCCTACAGATAGTTAAAGAGGGAGACATCCATGTAGAAGAACCGAGGAACCCACCTGGAGTCACCAAAGCTAGAAGCAGACCAAGGCTGAGGATGGAGTCCATGGTGGTCAACTCCTCTTAAGGTTGCAATTCATGAAATAAGAATGTCCAGGGAGGATTTCAGAAATCACTTTAAAACGGGGCTGGGCTTTTCATCTACGTGCTGAAGACTGTCCTTTTTTTTTTTTTTAAACACAATAAAATGAACTTTCATTAGAATTTCAATGTGTGAACCTACTTACGGCTGTGGTCAGGAATGCAGTAGAAGAGGTGCTCTAAGGATAGGACAGTCTGGATTGTCCAGTTTAGACACACAGTACGAGATAGAGGAAAGATATTCCAATCATTTACAGCAAGACTTAACCATGTCTCCAGGCTCCTGTCACCTAAAAGATTTAAGTGTGATGTGCCTTGAAGTCAGTGCTGGCTTTAGGGCTTGTTCACACCATGTTCGGACCAGATCTGCCAGCGCAGTACAGTGCATTTTTGCCCTGTTTTTACCGCGATTTTTCAGCGTTATTTTTGATTTTTTTTTCTGCAACACACTATCGTATCCAGGACGGCTTCCTGCGTTTAGGGGCGTGAGTGAAGTCAATGGCACCACTGCCACGCCCCCCCGCCCACAGTGTGATCGCTCGCTCCAGTGCGTTCCAGCAGCGGGTCATGTAAGTTCCAGATTGAACTACTGAGCTCAGTAAACACTGCACTCTTTTTCAACAGGAGGGAAGGAGAAGCAGCAAAACACGTTGGAAGTAGCCGACAGCTCCACCTGCTGGCCGCCTAAGAAAATCTAAAATATTGATACCAAATAGTTATCATTTACTTAAACTAAAAAAAAAGGGGGAAAAAAATACTTTCCATGAGTTTTTTGTTTGCGTCAGACGGGTTTTGCGTATGAGTCTATGGGACTGCAAACCCCCCTGAATCAGGTCGAACGTAGGAAGTCAACCGCAGCTCGAATAAAACTGTTCATGGCTGGTAGGAGCAGAATATTGCGTCCCTTTATGGCATGTTCTGAACTGCGGTGGACATCACTGTTTTCTCCTTCCCCCTCTGCCGGTGCCCCTAACTCTGTGTTGGGCAGAGATCTGGCTCTCAGTGGTCTTGATATGAGAATGACTGACTGTGTCCTACTGGGAACTGGTGAAGGTGTTACTGCACCCATTGAGCCATGAGATATTCGTCAAAGCAAACTGGTTTGGCCTGCTGCAGCATGTTGTTAATCACATGGGGGGTGACAAGTGAGCCAGTAAATATGTTTTACTTTTAGTGTCGTGTTATATTTTACAGGCTGCTTTACGAGTGTTTTATGACCTTTTCTCTGAATTTCCTACCCATGTTTTGTTCCAAACTCCACTATCTCAGGACACATCAACTGCATGACCAAAATGTACGCGGCGAAGCAGAGAGAGGCATTCAAGGGGTTCAAGTAGGGGCATGTGACATAAGTGGGTGTGGCTATTTTTTTGAAAAGGATATTCACCCTCTCTATTTGTCCTGGTGACCATATCAGCCTAATTTTGGGTTGTCCCCAGAACAGGAATGGATGGGAAATCTAGGTCTGGTGAACACCGGGTAATTCCATCACTTTTGAGGTGATTCCACTCACTTCCTGTTGTGCTTATCGTACAGGAAGTGAAGGTTAATCTCCCCCAATGGGACGCAAAGAGGAAAAAAAAAAAAAGCTAGCAGGGGTTTTAACCGTCCCTTACTTTATCCAAAACTTTTGGCTTCAGTTCTACTCTAAGGGTTGGTTCTGCTCCCTTTTAGCCAGCTGCCTTGGGCACTGACCCAAAAGTACCTTTATAGTAAATAGAGCCCAGGGCACTGGAAGGAACACATGGGCCCCAAATGAGTCATGTATAGAGATAAGAGACATATAGAACACACATATGCTGGCAGGCCTATAGCCATTAGGTCATTAGGTGCAGTGTATGAATAGCTGAATCACAAAAGTGGTCTTCCCCAAATACAGCAACGCAACCGGTATCACTCCCATGTCCTCCTTCCAGAAAAGGGACTTGGACCAGTACAGCAGTTTATATGAGGGCCATCATGGCAGTGCCTCTGACTTAGAGAGAGAAGAACTGTAGATTGCTAAGAACTACTGAATGCAGCTGCTCTGTCTCCCAAGGGCTTGTTCACACCGAAAGCATGTGCGTTCCAGAGCGGTAGCTGGTGGAACACACCGCGATCGCTAAAAAACTGCCACCCGCATTCTGGGGTGGGAGGGGGCGTGGCAGTGCATTGAATTCAATTGCACCGCTTCCACGCCCCCCCACCCGCAGTGCGATCGGACGCGTGGCAAAACTATACCAGCGTTCCGTTTCACTGCAAACGCAAAAAATAGGGCATCTATACTATTCTATTTGCCATTGAATTCAATGCAGCGCCACGCCCCTCCCTCCCCAGAATGCGGGGGGAAGTTTCTTAGCGATCGCGGTGCGTTCCAGCAGCTACCGCTCTGGAACGCACACGCTTTTGGTGTGAACAAGCCCTAAAACCCAACCAGTGGAATTCATAAAGAGTGTCTACGACGCACGGCAACAGTCGGTAACATCAGTGTCCTTAACTAGTGCCGCTACAAGTGGACAGAGCGTGATGGGGATGCTGAGGGACTAGTTTCCCATCAAGTTCGCTCTGCTGCTGATTGACAGCAGACAGTGGGCAGGTTCCAAAGCCAATAGCAGGCTGGCTATTGAATCCACCCACTGCCTGCTGTCAGTTACAAGGGAGGAAGACCTGATGGGGAACTAGTGCGTCAGCTTCCCCATCAGGCTCCGCCCACTCAGCCATGGGTTGCTAAGAGGCTGTCAGATGTGTAGACAAAAGGGACATAGCAACCAGTGTCTAATCCCCTGCTACATTCAGCTGCCTGCTGAATATTCCCTGACTGACAGCTGAATGTAAACAAAGGGGTCATGTCAGCCAGCTTTCCCGGCCCCTTAGTTTATGATTAGTTCCTGACTGGAGAATCGCTCCCCGACCAGCAGCTAAATGTGGTCAACGATGCATAAATGGTTGCTAGGGCAACGTAAGATTGTGACGGACTCCCGCTCCTTTTAAAAACGGGTTAGATTTATTGATATTATCCCTCTGATTTTATATTATTATACAGGATTTATATAGCTCCAACAATTTGCGCAGAGCTTGCTGTGACAGCTGTGCTGAAACTACAAGTCCCCATATGCCTTTGCATCCAGCTAGCAGGGTCTTGCAATGCCCTGGATTGTATTTGTAGTTTTACAACAGCTTCCGTGCTGACGTCGCCTACCCTGCTCTATCTATATAATATGGCACGCAAAACCCCGCCCCCCGCTACACACGATCAGCACCACTAAATGATGCCATTAAAATCTGAGAGGCGTGGATATGCAGCGGCAAGACAGTAGGCTTTGCTATTAAAAAGAAACACCCGGCCACTGATTAGTAAGAAGTAAGGCGCACTGAGAGAGTAAAAATGGTCGTGGCTAGTATTCATGGTGGGGTGGAGATTTGGATACGCGCGCCTACACGAGAAGTCGTAAAACTACACCTCCCAAATGGCTTTGCGCTGATTCAGCTTTCCCAGCAGGCTGTGCGGGGAGGGGTCACGTGACAGCTGTCTGCATTTGGAAGATGCGGGGTAGCTCCGTATAACCTTGAACGGCAGAGTTCTGGTTTGTGGATTCAGGTGAGACTCGGTGAGCCCGAGTTGCCTATTAAACGTCATATATGTTATATTTGTAATCTGATGTAGACTGCGGAGCATCAGCATGGCAAGAGATTAGCACGTTCATTTTTAGTGGAGCTAATGACACATGTATGAAGCATTGTAAAGCATGCTGGGAAGTCATGGATACAAGTCCAGCAGGTTAGGTTGAAAGGGTGGGTAGTCATGTTGGCCTGACTGGCAAGTCATGCTGGATACAAGTTCAGCAGGTTAGGTTGATGGCGGGGGTCATGTTGGTCTGGTCTGAATTGCAATGACTGAAATGGCAGCAGACATTGCTGACCCCCATTTATTCATAGAGTGCCTGCAGACTGGCCTTCCTGCACGTCTCTGGGCTTCTCCACTGCTTGTTTATCTAGAACTAGTATGCAGGTCAAGAATCTTGTCTTTACTGGCTACATGCTTACTGCAATCCAGCTGAAGCCACTGGATGCCCATGACCACAGCCAGGTAGTGATTTTAGAACACATATTTTCTCATGGCCAGTGAAGGTGAACAAAAGTGTAGGTTGCTAGGGGGTGGGTCTTGTTGTCATGATCTAAAATGCATGAAAATACAGAAAATACATGTTAGGTGTGCTTTTCATGCACTTCTATTTAACTCTATGGGGATAAACAAAAAAAAGGGCATGCACCGCAAGTCACACAGAAGCGCATTGCAAATGTGTGACCTGGCCCCATATATAATAATAATAATAACGGTGTTCCACTCGGTATACATTGTTGCGTGATGGCCAAAGTGCTTCATACGGCTGTGACTGCAGCATTACTCTGCAGCGGGTCCCCCTGCAAGGGTTAACTGCTCAGTTTTCCTATGGCAGAGGTAGCCAAACGTTGGCCCTCCAGCTGTTGTGAAACTACGAGTCCCATGAGGCATTGCAAGACTCTGGCAGCCCAGTGGCATGATGGGATTTGTATTTTCATCACAGCTGGGGGGCTGGACTTTGCCTAGCCCTGTTCTATACCATGGATAGCCAAACATTGGCCCTGTAGCAGTTGTGAAACTACAATCCTATCATGTCTCTGGGAGTCATGCTTCTGGATGTCAGTCTTACAATGCCTTATGGGACTTGTAGTTTCATAATATATGGAGGGCCGAGGCGATGATGAATAAGCTGATTTAAATAAGTTATTCCTCCTCCTTTGTGCAACCGGTCCCCTGAAGCATCTTCCTGCCTTTCGTTTGACCGGTTGCAGCTCTGTGACGTCAGTGCTGCATTGCACGTTAGGACGCCGAGGGCCCGCCCACAATTTGAGGGATCACCAACTTCCAAGAAGGCGAGGAACAAGGTAAGTATATCTTATTCTTCTCCTCTTTTCTTCGCCACCTCTGGGCAATACAAGTACTTAAAACCTTCACTCTTCCCCACTGCAAAGGTTATGTCCCCACAGTGCACCGGTAGTCACATGTCCCCTTTTATCCCTAGGTTCACGCCATGGCGAACCATCTAAGATTTATTGCCCGCACGGTGATGGTGCAGAATGGAAATGTGGACGCGGCTTACAACACGCTGAACAGGCAAGTGTTCATTTGCTTTGTAGCGGCAGGTTTTGTTCAACTTATAGGAGAAATCATCCAACAGGAGTGAATGTAGGGTGAAAGTATTCACCCTGGGGCCCCTAATATGATTTGTGGCAGTGTGAAGAGCCATGAGATATGTGGGGTGAAGCCAGTAGTATATACTTATATAGGAGGATGCTGGGGCAGCGGGTGCTAAATGGTGTGGTGGTGATGGCGGCTATTCTCGCCCAGGGAGTGAAGGAAGCACGTTGTCGCAGAGCCCGGCTTTATTAGATTTAAGCTTTGTCCTTCATATGTTGCTTCACACCTGGGCATCTTGTAGCACGTTTCCAGAAGTGCGAAGACGCTCAATGCAAACCATGCCGATATTTCCAATGGCGCCAATCACCTCTTTGTGTTTTTCCTGAAGCGTGTCAATGCTCAACGTGAAGAATCCCAATATTCTCAATGGTGCTCGTTCACCCCATGAATGGTATTGTGTGTTTCCTGAAGCGTGTCACTACTCAACAATAAGAATTCCAATATTCCCAATGATGTTAGTTATCCCATGAGCGTTGTGTTTCCCATAGTGTTTCAATACTCAACCAGAAGAATTCCAATATTCCCAATGGTGTTGGTTAACCCATGAGCTTTGTGTTTCCGATAGTGTGTCAATACTCAACCAAAAGAATCTCAATAGTGCCCATTTACTCCTCAGCGTTGTGTGTTTCCTGGAGTGTGTCAATACTCAATAAGAAGAATCTCAATATTCTCAGTGCTGCCTGTTGACACTGGAGCCTTGTGTGTTTCCTGAAGCGCGTCAGTACTCAACAAGAGTAATCCCATTTTCCCAAGTAATCTTCCAGGACAGCATCTGAGAAATAGTCTCCTCCCACCTGAAACACGAAACACATCATACACACCAAATAAAAAAGGCGCCTGGTGCTGGCATGCCTCAGTTACTTGTGCTTCCTCGGCCTAAAACGGGTGCATCGGGATGTTTTTTTTGTTTTCTGTATAAGCCTGCGTGCATGCGGCAGGGGCCTACTGCATCAGGTATGCCCTCCTTTGGGGCCAGTGGTCTCGGGGATAACGGAGCTGCTTCCCAGGGCAGTCCCCACCCTGTCCTACCCATTGGGGTGAAGTGGTCCTACAGGTTCCCCTCTTTCAAGAGCAGCAACCATCCTCCAGCTGTGTCGGCTCCAGCTGAGTTTTTTTCCCCAGCTTGCCAGGTACAGCTGCCCTCACCATGACTCAGTGGTGCATGTCTGCGGGACCCCTCTCTCTTCAGAAGGTACCCCTCACCATCTTCCCCCACTACCCAACCGAGCCGCTTACCTGTCTGCTGGATAGCATGTCCAGACAGAGCGGAACCGTGCGGGATCCGAGCCGCAAGCACGGCCGAGAGCCGAGCCGCTAAAGCGGGCCGAGAGCGAGGTCCAGAGGTGTACACCTCATGGGGTGGAGGCGCACAGGAAGTGACGTCGGCGGACCGGGTGGAAAGTCGGACGGGAAGTGACGTCAGACGCCCCCTGACTGCTGCGTCACCTGTAGCTCAAAAAAAGCACATGAACTTTACTGTGTGTTTTGGCCCCATAGACTTCAATGGGGGTGTTTGAGGTAGGAAGTGAATGGTCTAGTAAAGAGCGCTTCCTGCTGAAGACCAGTGTTACTTGATCTGGTGAAGTTTAGGCAAGGGGTCACACACTACATGATCCATATCGTTCTTCACAAGCTTTATAGCATGGGGCAAGCCGAAAAGGGCACTCCGTCCCATGATTTCTGACGTGTACCTGACGGTCTAATCTCTCTCCGCTCCAAAACAAAAAAAACTTTAGTTCTACTTAAATACATGATTATGTGGGATCACCTACATTGCAATGACTCTGATGCAAGTGGAGGGTTGAAATGTGTCAGAAGAGCTCACGGGGTGGAATGCCCTCCCTATCTGCCCTGGACAATATGGATGATACAGTGTGTGACCTCTGCAGTTGAACAACAGCTGGAGGGCCGGATTTGTCCACCCTGGTACAGGGGCATCTTCAATAAGTAAGTTTAAAAACTTCTAGATGGATATGGTTGTTAGGCGTGGGATAGAACGTTGATGGCAGGACAGCACTGTAGGACAATATGCTCTTAGGCTCCATCTAGTGGCAGTCATGAGCTGAGAACAATGTTCGCACAGCTATTTGCTGTGCAAATGCTTTATAAATCACGCCCCCTGCTTAATATTGACTTACAGGTGCAGATGTTTGTAAAGTGTTCTACACCAGGGTTAGGCAACTTTGGCACTCCAGCTGTGGTGAAGCTACAAATCCCATCCTGCTCTTTGCCTCTGGGAGTCGTGCTTGTGGCTGTCAGTCTGGCAATGGCTTATGGGACTTGTTGTTCCACCACAGCTGGAGTGCCTAGCTTGCCTCACCGTGCTCTTCACTAATCTTTCTGTCTGGTTCCCTGTATAGAATCCTCACCACGGAAGGGATTGTAGATAAAGCCAGGAGGGGACGTTATTACGAGAAGCCGTGCATCCAGAGAAGGAGGATCAAATATGAGACCTGTAAACGCATCTACAACTCTGAAATGAACCGAAAAATAGCGTTCCTGTCACGGAAGACTCGAGAGGACCCCTGGCCGGGGTGCTAGGACTTGCATTCTGTTTCTTGAATTTCGACACAAGACTGTATTTCATCTTCTGATTCTGCGTTATGTTTCATCTTCAGGCTGGCTCCACAGCTGTCCGCTGCGGTGTGGTGATGTAACGCATGTACGTTACAGAGGCCCACCACAATACAATGCTGTTGAGGGGCTTTAATTCTGTACTGGCCATGTAACAGTGGACCTTCAACTATAAGGAATCATTCATACGGGCATGCACATCTGTACAGCGTGCGTTTGTGCAGAGATCTGCTCCCGGGAAGGACGGGTGCTGTGTGTAGTTGTGTACAGCTGCCTGTTCCTCCCCATGGGACGATGCAGCTACACGCCGACCAGAACTTGCACATCCACACACTGCGCCAAAGTACAAGCATCCGGACCTGTAAGGATGTGCAGGTTCTGGGTTATTATGTAACTGCGTGCAGCGCATCCTCTCATAGGAAGGTACAGGCAGCTACATGGAGCACCTGTCCCTCCTGGGAGCAGGTCTTTGCACGGGTGTGCATGCTCATGTGAATGAGCCCTAGCACTGCTATTCTATGTCATACAGCGGGGTAGGCAACCTCGGCTCTCCAGCTGTTGTGGAACTACAAATCCCATGAGGCATTGCAGTACTGGCAGCCACAGGCATCACTCCCAGAGGTAGATACATGGGATTTGTAGCTTAAAAAAAAAGCTGGAGTACCGGAGGTTGCTTACACTTGTCATACAGTGTCGATAGACGGGGTTATCTGAAATCCTGTGGGGTTGGTAATGCAACATTTTTGCCAGTGGAATCTGTTTATCATGTGAAATAAAAGATGTTTCTTACTGAAATCTGTACTAGTGATTTGTAGGAAATGGATGTATAATAATTCAGAATCGATTTGATGATCCAAGGGGAGAGTGTGGACTTTTGATGTTTGATATGTTTATATTTTACCCTCCCCGGTACCTCCTTTTCCCCCTAATTAACATGCAAATGACACTTAAAAAGAACACGTTTCCATTGCTGTACATTGCTCTATTTTAGACCTAGAGATATATTGGCTGAGTATTTGTGCTTTGCTATGATATGCAAGGCAGATCATGGCTGGGGTGTGGCTCAGTACTTCTCTCAAGCCCCCCCCCAAGTTCTGAGGTATTTACTATGAGCCCCTGATGTGTGCATATGCTTAATTTCTTTACTGGTAACATATTGGATCACAGCCAACATATCAGGGGTATGTCGGTCCCCTTTTTCAGGGCTCTGAACTAGTGGAAGTTATGTAGACTGTTGGAGTTGGAACCTCAGATGACAGTACAGGTTCCAGACTCACTCATTCATGTCATTCATCCGGCACCAGGACTGTCAGTCTAATATTTGATTCCTTTCTTATACGGTCCAGTATGCTCATCAATCGCCAACTGTTAATATTCAAAAAACCAAGAAAGGGCGCAGAGAACACTGGCTAGTTAACAAAGTAGTGATGAAAAACTGAAGGTGGTGGCACTTACGTGTGAATGCCAGGATCTGGAGATGGACGGCCAGTATGGAGGATCAGGGCACTCGTGGTGTGGTGTCCGACTGTGATCGATGTATTAATCCAAGAG
This sequence comes from Nanorana parkeri, assembly GCF_000935625.1. Lineage (NCBI taxonomy): Eukaryota > Metazoa > Chordata > Amphibia > Anura > Dicroglossidae > Nanorana > Nanorana parkeri. Next base: position 32,919 of record NW_017306688.1, on the reverse strand, counting down.
GTATATCCACGGGAGAGTGTAGATGAGAAGAGGGGACTTCGTCTGAAGTGCCGTGAGGGGTCTGTGCGGTGTGGGAGAGAGGCAGGGGGATCGCTGTGTTATCGGCAATAGGCAGCGGGCAATGGACGGGGCTGTAACAGCCGCAGCTGTGTGTGTCTCAGCGAGCGGTAACTGTCAGATCTGCTGGGGACCATGTGCAGAAGCAGCTGGCAGAAGACGCAAGTCGAATCCAATGACGTGTTGGAGAGGGATCATTCAGACAGGAACCGGGTGTTGGATAGGGCTGTGGCAGCCGTGGCCGCGTGTGTCAACGAGCCGTCTCTGTCGGGTCTGCTGGGGACAGTCAGACGCCGGGGCTCGAGTTGATGGTGGAGTGGAGGGGGATCCAAGAGCGGACGAGAGCGACGCGTTTCGAGGTCTTGCCTCTTTTTCAAGCTCAGGTAAAACAGTGAGATGATGGCGGGAATAGTCCGGGTTTAAAAAGTGACAGATGGGCGGAGCTAGCGGTGGTGAGCGGTGATCCCGCGGTTTAAAATTGAGAGCGGAGTGGTTGGGAACGGGCATATATTTAGTAGCTTGATATGCATAAAAGCCATAAGAAACAGATGTGTAAGGAAAGGGGCGGTGGGAAGGAGTTGGTGGTGTTAGATAGGGACGAGGGAAGCCATTGGGTAATAAAAAGTACTGGAGGTCGTGTTGGGATAAAAAACTGTTAGGTGGTTGAGTAGAATGGTATTTTGGTGAAAACAGGACCTTGGTTGGAGGGCTAACATGTGGGAAATGCCTATATTAAAATTATCTTTATTGGGAACTCTAAAAATATATAGTAAAAAAGAAAAATAAATTACAAAAATGGGGATGAAAGGAATAAAAAGAATAAAAAGAATAAAAATGTACACCCGTGTGCACACATACACATCCCAAAGATACACATAAACACATGTGCATATCTGTGTGCGTGTGTGTGTGTGTTTATGCAGTATAGCGCGAGCTGCTGCTTGCGGTATACTAAGACGCCGCAGCTGAAGCGGATCCCGACAATTATGTCTGGATCCGCCCAGCTGCGTGACTGACAGCTGGCTCTGCCTATCTAGAGGCAGAGCCAGCTGTACCCGCCCCCGCCCCCTCTGCCAGTCAGCGCTGGCGGAGCGGGGAGGGGGGAATCCAGTCCCTCCCCTGCCGTGACAGGATCGAGAGGTGAGAGAACGCCGGCATGTGTTCGCTCACCTCCCGATCTACTGAGCTGACAGTCTCATTGTCACAGGTCGGCTAGAACTATGAGGTGAGTGAAAAGCACTCACCTCATAGTTCTCCTTTTAAACTCCTTCTCTTTACTCTATCCTTCTGCCAATGTCTTCCTAAATTCCTCTGTCTGTATATAGTTTTCCCAATTTCCCCAAATCTTAAGGAAAATCTCCTTTTTGTCTTTAGTCCTTTGCACTTAGCTCCTCCATATATCTTATCTCCTCCATTGTGCTAACCAAGTTCTCTAATGAGGGTGGTACCATTGACTTCCAACTCTGCGATATGCAAACCCTGGCTGCCACCAATACGAATCTTAAGATTTCGCTTTTTATCTTTTTTAGGGATCCCGGTATTAGTGACATTATAGCCATAAAGGGATCTTTGTCTTAACTTTGTGTCTCTATGGCATTAAATATTCCAAATAAAGATTCCCAAAAGGGTTGAATCTAGGACAACTCCACCAGATATGCAAGTATGTCCCTTCCTCCCGAATGCATCTCCAGCATCTATCTGTTAAATCTGAGTTTATACGTCTAATACCTTCTGGGCACCTATACCATCTGGATATAATTTTATAGTTTTTTTCTTGGTGGAAAGAAGATGTAACAGATCTATGTGTTATGTCAAATATTCTTCCCCACTCGCTATCGGATAGCTCCCTCCTCATTTCTTGTTCCCATCTTTTCATATACTTAGTATGTCCTTTATCTTCTTCTACCCTCACTCCATGATATTAAAGTCAATGCTGTTTTAGTATGGTGTGAATCATGTCGTTAGGACGTCAGAGGAGGAGGTATTAACTGCATTGTGATTGGTGGTTTGATTTTGTTTCACCTGTATTTATTGTTTGATTTTGTTGCTTTACTCACTCTCTGTTTGCCTGAGGACGGGGCCACATGGTCTCAAAACGTCGCTAAGGAGATGTGTGTTATCTCAGTCAATAAACAGCATTGACTTTAATATCATGGAGTGCGAGTGACTACTTTCATCTATCAACATCAGTATCTGACCTCACAAATACACTTCTGGAAGAATGGTCAAAAATTCCCATAGACACACTCCTAAACCTTGTGGATGGCCTTCCCAGAAGAGTTGAAGCTGTTGTAGCTGCAAAGGGTGGGCCAACTCAATATTGAACCCTACGGACTAAGACTGGGATGTCATTAAAGTTCATGTGCGTGCAAAGGCCGGCGTCCCAATACTTTTGGCAATATAGTGTATGTATATACTTTTTGGGTGGACTGACCCTTTAATAGAAAATGATCTAAACCAAATTTAAAATCCCTGTTCTATGCATTGTGCAGCCAGTTCAAGAGAGGAAGTTGTTACTTTTCACATAATGCTTGCTCTATAATACAAAAACAAAAACTTTTTTTTTTTTTAACTTTGGAGGATTATGTTTTGCATATAGAAGTCTAGAATTAAAGTGAATTGAGGAAGTGTTAGTTTAAAAGAAAGGAGTCTTGTTTACTTCTGTGTTGAGGAGGGCTGAGTAGAACAGTAGTGAAAGCGACTAAAGTCCTACTCCAACCAAATGTTTCATTTTGTTTTGGATAGGGTCGGGAAGAGTTAGATCGTATTTGCTTGGGGGAATAGATATATGGTGCCGGAATCCTGGAATTATGCTATCTGTGTTACTATCCAATAGTGTTGAAATAGTAAGTGTGTAGGGTGTCATTATGAACCATTGAGAGATATTAGACAAAATGCCACAACAACTAGGGGGTTTTAGGCGCCAACTCATAAAGTCGTAGTGAAATTTTGTCTAATGTTATAATAAGGGGTGTGGTGCCCTGATAAACCGTCAACCCAACAAAACTGAATCCATTGAGACATACACTGCCTGGCAAAAAAATATTTTGTTGGACTGCCTTTCGCTTAAATTATGCACTAATTCACCATGGCATCTTTTCTGTTTGGATAAGCATATGCAATGTCACAACATTTATTTCCATCCAGAGTTGCATTATTTTTCACCAAGATCTTGTAGTGCTTGTGGGAGAATTGGACCACTGTGCAATGTCTTTTACAGCACATCCCAAAGATTCTCAATGGGGTTAAGGTCTAGACTCTGTGGTGGCCAATCAATGTGTGAAAATTATGTCTTATGCTACCTGAACCACCTGAACCAGTCTCACAATTGTAGCCTGATGAATCTTGGAATATGCCCATTCCATGAGTATATTCAGGTAGGCAGATGACCTCATTTTTGGGGGACATAACGTTGCTAACCTAAACCTAACCAACTGAAGCATCCCTAGAGCATAACACTTATCCATTAGAAGTCTCCTACCTATTTTCTTAACTAAATCCAGGTTGGTGACTTTTTTGGCCAGGCAGTGTAGATTAGACCCCCAAGGATTCCAGACCTTCTAGAATAGTTCAAGTTTATTTTTTAATAGCGCAGAATTTTTGTATTTTATCATTATCCAGGAAAGTTTTATTTTTACCAATTTGAACTGGATATTGGTGAATTCAAGGATCTGGCTATTGCTATCCTGGCCCCCAATAATATAAATCATATTAGATTTCCAATGAGTCTGAACATATAAATGGAGCTGTTGAGTAGTGCCTCTGCATACAGTAGTTATTGTGTCTGTTTTATGTCTTAGCTAACCAGAATCCATATCTCCACACAGCCTGACATGCCTAAAGCAATCTCAGGTACATTATATAATGGCAGAACATAAAATGCAATATATGCTCAGAAGATGAGTGCACATAAATATTACACTATATGGCAAGATGTATCTGGATACCCCTTATATGGCATCATCAGAATAGAATTCAACAAGTAATTTCATTACATTTCTGCCCAACTAGATTTCTTGATAATTCCACGAGATGGAAGAAATTGCTTGGCCTGCACAGAGCCTTGACCTCAACCAAAGTGAACGGTTTTGGATCAATTGGAACACTTGCAAAAAGCCAAACCTGACTGCCCAACATAAGTATCTACATTCCTTATGTTCCTGCAGTTAAATTACATCCCTCAACTCTCAGAAGAGAAGAGGCTGTCTTAGCAGCAAAGGGAGGACTAAGTTAATATTGATAACCTAGTTTCAATATGAGATATGTTCACCTACTGCTGATGATTGAGTGCACAGTGATGGTAGCTGTTTGCTCTAAAACAACTGCTTCAAGCTGTATTTGTAGCTTCCCTTTTCGGAATCCTGACACATTTTTGCTCTTATGGTGGAGGTGCAACTGTGTAACTACCTCTCCACCCCTTATGCAGCAGAAGAGGATGACTATGAAGGCAGTTGCATATGAGAAGTGGTTTTCTAGTCGCTAGAAGAAGTAGGAGGAAGAGAGGAGAAGTTGGAGGAGGAGAGTGTAAGTAGGATGAAGAGACAAGAAGAGAAGTAGGAGAAAGAGAGGAGGAAAAGAGGAGAGGTAGGAGGAGGAGAGGAGGCAGAGATGAGAAATAGGAGGAGGAGAGGAGAAGTAGGGGGGATAGAGGAGGAGAGGAGAAGAAGGAGGAAGAGAGAAGTAGGAGGAAGAGGCTTGGTGTTGACCACAGTGTTTCTTTTAATAGACAATGTGGTAATGTTTCAACTGTTGGATCAGGAATGAAGTGGCTCAAAGCTAATACATCAGGATAAGTAACCTTATATTTAAGGCCCAGTTAAACCTTCAGCTTAAATCAACTAAATACATTCTATGTGCATCAAAACAAAATATGCCCAAAGTCTAAAGGTGCCCATACACTGCACGATTCTCGTACGAGAATCGTGGGAAATCCCGCGATCGTACGAGAATCGTGCAGTGTATGGAAGGCGTGTGACCGTTTCTACTGTACGGTCGCACGACTTTTGTATTATGAGCATGTTGGAAAACCAGCCGAGAACCGTACGATTTTCGGCTGGTTTTTAGCATGGTCGTAAGATCAATGCCGCACGGGCCGGTGTGCGAACGAGCACACTGCCCGTTCGGCAATGCAGTCATCGCAGGCCCGCCCCTTAGCGGGGCGAGCCTTCGATGATCGCAAGTACGATCTGCCTGTCCAAGATGGGCAGATCGTATGAGCTTTTAATTAGATTACAACCAGCGCAAGACAAAAGTCTTGCGATGGTTGTAAAGTGTATGGGCACCTTTAGAGTGCATTGTCTTTAGAAAGTATCCACAGTAGAAAAGCCTGTCCCATGGCAGCAACTTCAGAATGATGCCCTTGCTCTCTGCGGTAAAGCAGGGGTCTTTTGGCAGGTTTGAAATGTCCCCTACTGTCTCAGAGCCAGGACTCTCCAATCGGCATGGAGCATGAACTTTGCTAATTGCGGAACTATAGGTCTGACTTAGCAAAGGGTGTGTTGGACCTCTGCAGAGAGACCCTTGTTTTTCAATTCCAAAGTATTTTATTGAATTTACATAGCGTAGCTGAGATAACAACAATTCAGGCCAAACTGTCACAAGTAATATACAGTCAAGAGGCAGAATCAAGACATTGTATGGCGAACTCGTGAGACCCTTGTTTTTACACAGAGAGCAAGGCTCCTTTTCTGTAGCTGCTGGCAGGGGACAGAGTTTCCTACTCTGTAGCTGATTTAGAAATAATGAACTGTAAAAAATGTATTCGCTATACCAAGAATTGATTTAGCTGATGTAAATGGAAAGTTCAATTTAACTTTTGTGAACTGAGAATTTTGTCTCTAAAGTTTGTATGTGAAGGCTGAGATGAAAAAAAGTTTGTTTTGTTTGAAAGGAATAGGACATATGCTGATTTTCCCTTTAGATAAATAAACTTACATTTTTTTTTGTAAATTGAGAGCTTCTTGCTTCAGATTTGCCATACCTATGCCATAAGTGTCATTACTATAGCCTGCAGTGGCACAGGTGATGTCTTGTTTTCTGAAGGACTTCAGCTGTATTTCTCTTGATCATAGTGGCATTCGAAGGCACGGGCAGCAGGAGTGGGTGTCTTCTTTACAGGTCGTAATGACTATTTTTTCATTTGGATATTAGTGATATAGGTAACGTTAAGCTCTGAAACTAGTAGACACATTCTTTTTAGATTAAAGTCAGAGTATAGTTTAAAGCAGTGGTTCTCAACTTGTGTAAACTCGGGACCCACATTTGTCTTTGGTCAGTAAGTCGCAACCCAAGTCGCACTGCAATGGAACGCACGGCATTAGGGTACCGCGCGTTCTGGTGCGGGTGTATGAATTGTGGGTTTTGGGTACCATTCAAATGAATGGCAAGCCTCCCACACCAGAATGCACAGTAGATGCAACAGCGTGGTACAGTGCGTTAATCGCATGGTACTATGTGATTAACGCACTGTACTAGTGTGAACAGGCCCTTAAAAACACTGACATACATACACAACCACAGACACAATCTCACACACTCACAGACATTCTCACACACACATACACACTAAAAAAATTGTCATGTTATTTATTTTAAGGTCCACCCAGTCTCCCTACCTTACAAGAACTGGAGTGGCTTCTCATCCTGGGGTCCAGTGTGGGCTGCTGTGCTGCGAAGGAGCTCCATCCAAATGTGCATTGCTTGTACAGCTCCCTTGCGTTCCCTGTAGAGGTGCCGGGAGCCAGAATTTGACGTCACCATGGCACCTTTATAAGACATGTGAGGGAACTGTAAGCACGTATGAATGGAACTCCCTCGTGGCAATATCCCCAGCCCATCCCACCACAAGCTGACACTCGGCACTTGGCAGCATATTTTGAATGGCTGCTTGGCCTGAGAACTGACAGTGCTGCAATAGGGGGAGTCAGAGGAGAATCTCACCTAGAAAAGTGGAAGGTGACCCACTGAACACGGGGTCGCAACCCACTTTTGGGTCACGACCCATCAGTTGAGAACCAAGGGTTTAAAAATGGTGCTGGAGTAAATTTCCAAATCCATGATAAACTGTTGGATGCAGAATCTCAAATAACATAGTGAAGATCTTTATTTCCTCTTTCCGCTTATATTGTGTTACCCAGGTTTGGATCAATGGTTGCATTGTCATCAGAATTTACCTAGATGTGGTGCTGGGTATATAAATTGTCGGATCGTACTCATCTGGAAGTTACAAGACGGAGTGAGGAAACAAGGTAAGATCTGTGTTCTTACTGGCTTACATAACAATGGTGATGGCCTGAAAGCATTGCTTTTATCACTTATACACTAAAAGATCCTGAGCTCTAGTACAGAATTAATATCACACTGAACTGTTATTGATGAGTTATCTTCAAATATTAGTACTATTTTACTGAGCACCTGTCCCAATTTCACCAACATCTCTTTCAGAGTCAGGGTATCCGCCAACTTCAGTTCAAACTCAACTTTCTTGTTAAATGACAAATGATCAGGTGAGTACAGATATTAATTCTGTACTAGAGCTCTGATCTTTCTGTATGTATTTTAAATTTAAATATTTATAATGTTATTTTTATATCCAGTGGGTTTTAATCAACAAAATCACTAGGGATGCACCAAGATTTTGGCCGCTGGAAAATAATTGACGAAAATTGTACTATGGGCAATTGCTGATCTGTTTAGACCCCTGTTATTTCCCCAAAACCTCTAACAGTAAAATAAATAAATAATAAAATAATTAAAACATTTTAAAAAGGTTGGAAAATAAAGGTAATTTTGGGTTTCCACCTGCAAAATTTTTACATTTCTGTTTCGGTCAAAAAAGTTCATTTTGGTGCATCCCTAAAAATCACCTTTTCTTTTATTATTATTATTAATATTATATAACGCCATCCATCTATTCATTCATCCATCCATCTATCCGTCCAATATCCATTCATTTATCCATCCATTTATCCATTCAATAACCACTCATCTATCCATTCATTCATCTATCAATCCAATAACCATCCATGTATTCATCCATCCATCTTGCCATTCAATAACCATCCATATGTTATCCATCCATCTATCCATCCATTCATCTGTTCATTCATCCATCTATCCATCTATCCAATAACCATCCATGTATTTATCCATCCATTTATGCATCCAATAACCATTCATGTATTCATCCATCCATCTATCTGTCCAATGCCATCCATGTATCCGTCCACCCATCTATCCATCCAAATATCCATCCATTCATCCATCCATTTCTCCAGCTGTAAGTAACAAACTGTGCCCCAAACTTACTGGCACTATATAAACTGTCTTCAGATAGATGTGACAGTTAGATGCTCCCATGAAGAAGCTGGATTCTGGTACATAATATGGAGCTGTCAGATGACACAATTTATCGACAGGCTGCTTTTTTTTTAAACTTCCCATCCTCTGTGGTAATTTAGAAACCAAAAATGTACCTTATCAGCATTCTAGATTGACTCGCCATGGGCTAAAAATATATATTCAATGCTAGGTCCACGTGGAGTAAACATTCGCTCACAATAGGTATGCTTTTTCTCTTACATACCAGGCCTCAAAATTTCCACTCGCCCCCTCGCAATTGACGAGTGAAAATTGCGGTGGGGGGGGAGGGGGGTGTGAGTGGAATCTCATCGAGGAGCGCCGCCGGCGGGACCAGAGATGGGACAGTATCGCCGCGGCGATTGCTTGCTTCTGTTCTCTCTTCTCAACGGCCGCTGTAGCTACAGAGCGGCCGAGAAGGAGAAGAGAGAACACAAGCGAACGATCGCCGCTGTGCGTCACTATGACCTCTGCGTTGTGCGCCACACTGACCTCTGCGCTGTGCGCCATACTGACCTCTGCGCTGTGCGTCACACTGACCTCTGCTCTGTGCGTCACAATGACCCTGCGCTGTACGTTACTCTGACCTCTGCGCTGTGAGTCACTCTGACCTCTGCGTTGTGAGTCACTCTGACCTCTGCGCTCTGCGTCACACTGACCTCTTCGCTGTGCGTCACACTGACCTCTTCGCTGTGCGTCACTATGACCTCTGCGTTGTGCGTCACACTGACCTCTGCGCTGTGCGTCACACTGAACTCTGCGCTGCGCGTCACACTGACCTCTGCTCTGTGCGTCACACTGACCCTGCGCTGTGCGTCACTCTGACCTCTGCGCTGTGAGTCACTCTGACCCCTGCGCTCTGCGTCACTCTGACCTCTGCGCTCTGCGTCACACTGACCTCTGTGTTGTGCGTCACACTGACCTCTTCGCTGTGCGTCACTATGACCTCTGCGCTGTGCGTCACACTGACCTCTGCGATGTGCGTCACACTGACCTCTGCGCTGTGCGTCACACTGACCTCTGCGCTGTGCGTCACACTGACCTCTGCTCTGTGCGTCACACTGACCTCTGCGCTGTGAGTCACTCTGACCTCTGCGCTGTGCGCCACACTGACCTCTGCGCTGTGCGTCACACTGACCTCTGCGTCACTCTGACCTCTGCGCTGTGCGTTACATTACTGACCTGGCGGAGTTAAGTCCGGGGCAGGGTAGGGGGTGGGGCAACTGGTGGCGAGTAACTTTTAAGGCCTGGCTAGTAGTTTAGGACTTTAAACTTTGAGCCCTGCTATATACTGTAGTACAATGTCAGATAAAGTGAAAAAAGATTTTTTTTTTCTAGAAAGATGGAGATTCTTCTCAGTTGGTTCATCTTCTTCTCAGCATGCTTTGGACAGAAAGGTAAGTAGAGTTAACAGGAATTTAGCAGATATATTTTTATATTATGTAGTGTGACAAACCACTACAGAGGCTGCAGGCAGTAGTCAGGGCTTCTTTAAGCCACTGATGGACACAGGACAAAACTTTCTTATGTCCCCCCCTTCCCCCAGCCTTTTTTTCCCTGCCTAATAAAAAACAAGGGAGCAACCTTAATAATTTGAAGATGCACAGCGTAGTTTTGGTGGTCAGGAGTACAGTGTATAAAACAGAGGAATTTGGAGTATGTAAAGAACGACATATAGCACACTATATAGAGTACAGACTGGTGCAGTCAGGAGTGAGTATGTAATGTAAAGTGCAATGCACAAAGTGGAGCAGTCTGCAGTATGTAAGCTAGAGTACAGTACACAGAGTAAAGTGGTTAGGAGTATATAACGTACAGTACAGTGCGGAGCAGTCAGGAGTATGCAATGTGCAGTACAGAGAGAAAACAGTCTAAACAGTCTTATACTTCATCGAAGACGGGCCTTAAATGATTAATCTGATATTATAGTATTGTTTTTTTTTCTCCTTTTTTGTCTCCTAGATATGCTGAGCAAGGTCATTATTTTCCCAAAGGCATCAAACATTGATCGAGTTGTCCTGAAACCGATAGCTGAAATACCCCTATACAAACTAACAGTCTGTGTGAGCTCCTACACTGAACTTCAGCGAGAGCATGCCCTCTTCTCTCTAGCCACACCGGAAATGGATAATATGTTTCTTATTATACAAAGACCACCAAATATCTGCGCCATTCATGTACATCAAGAACTCATTTCATTCCAAATAGATGCAGGGGTTCTTGAATGGAACCATATCTGTGTCACTTATGACTCCAGTACTGGAGTGGTCCAGCTGTGGATTAATGGAAAAGCCTACCCAAGGAGAGTTGTGGGAACTAAGTTGCCTATAGGCCAACAGATTAGTGTCATCTTGGGGCAGGATCAAGATAGCTTTGGTGGTATGTTTGATGTTAATCAGTCCTATACAGGTGAACTAGCCAATGTAAATATGTGGGACTATTTGTTAGCACCAGATGATATAAAAAATGCTAGGAATAATGGTTATTCTCTTTTTGGAAATATGATCAGTTGGAGAAATCTGACATATGATTTGAAGGGGGAGGTTCTTGTGTTATAAAAGCAGTCCCCTTTCACCCCTTTAGGCTGTGCTAGGTACTCTCCAGTGTCTTTCCTTTACTACTGCTCCACCACCTGTCACCATCTCTGCCAAGTCTCTTGAAATTGTTGACAATGCCTAGTATCCTTGACAATTGCACACTGAATGGCAAGACTCCTGCTTCCATGCAACACCACCAGGTCCTGCCAAATGACAGCTTAGGCCCCAAGCACTGAATTATTAAGAAGCAGATGACTTCTATATTATGACATGAATTATAACTATATTATTTACTTGACTTCCATGTAATGAGCTTAACAAATGTTCTATAAAACTCGGTTTTGTCAAAATTTTGGAAATTGTTCTTGTGTTCACTGAGATACTGATTAATATCTTACTGTTCAAAGGGCTGTACTCATTTATGCTGAGCACTGTATGTATAATTTGGCTACACATAAATATTTAATATGTAGTATAATCTTATGTATATGGAAGAAATGAGTACAGCACGTAGCTGAAGGTGTCAAGGACACTGATTGGTGGTGTGGGTCACAGGAAAGGTCCTAATAGGGTACTGTTGTGGGTGAGTTGGTAAAGATGGCCATATGAAGGCCTGGATGTGGGACATTCCAATGTGGGCTAGGATGGCCAGAGGAAAGGGTTGTTGTGTGTAAGGGTGGCCATACTGGGGGGTGGCAAGATGGGTTGGTACAGGTGGCAAGATGGGTTGGTGAAAGGACAGGAGGGGTGTTGGTTGCCCACTTCCCTGTGTGTAAGGATGGCTAAAAAGGGGTAGGGTGGTGTTGTGGGTTAAAGAGGCAGTCAGGATTGCTGTGCAAAGGGGTTTACAAACATAACTGACCACAACTATCCCCCCCACCCAGCAGAGTCACTTTTGATCTGCCGCCACCACCACCACTTTTTCCGGTCCTCTTGCCACCCTTTTGCCCATTACTTTTCCCAGCACTGACAC
>NW_017306688.1:19468-19974 GCF_000935625.1 Nanorana parkeri | reverse complement strand
AGCGAACATTTGCCATTCTCAGCTGACACACGGAATGGAACTCACAAATCCGGAACCCGTGGACCCAGTCGTTATTTTGGCCCAGTCACCTTACATGCTGCGCCACCAGCTAAGTCGATGTGCGTAAGTGAAAAATTCTGGGTGTTAGCAGGAGTCAGTCCTGGGCCTGCTCACACTCCATTTTTTTGGATGGTCACATACAAATTCAGCTGGTGGCGCAGCGTGTAAGGCGACGAGACTACAAACACCAGGTCGTGAGTTTGAATCTGGGAGTCGGCCTGAAAAAAAAAAAGAACGACAAATGTAGTTCAAGATGCCAGTGTGGGAGCCATGGTAAGTACAGCATGTAGCTGAAGGTGTCAAGGACCCTGATTGGTGCTGTGGGTCACAGGAAAGGTCCTAATAGGGTACTGTTGTGGGTGAGTTGGTAAAGATGGCCATATGAAGGCCTGGATGTGGGATGTAGGTCATTCCAATGTGGGCTAGGATGGCCAGAGGAAAGGGTT
>NW_017306688.1:9451-15431 GCF_000935625.1 Nanorana parkeri | reverse complement strand
CCCACCCAGCAGAGTCACTTTTTATCTGCCGCCACCACCACTTTTTCCGGTCCTGAACCTGAGTGTCTTTCTTTAGAGGAATATTTCATAAACAAATAATAACATTAATATACTATCATTCCCTTATGTGCCCATTTTACCCGAATAGTAAATATCTAATAAATGGCCTTGACAATCTTTTATATATATTTAGATATTTGAATAACAATATGTCTTTTTTTGAATGCTTTCGGTATGAAAGAATAGACAGCCGATATGCGGAGTTTTTTAGAAAGATGTGACCCTCATTAACACTCGATCATAGAACATGCACTTCGGATGTAATTACCCAGCAGGTGTGAAAGGGTTATTTAAGACAACCATCCACCAGCCATCCTTATGGTTCTGACGAAGCTCTGGTGGGCGGAGCGAAACGCGTCTACCCGTGAATGTATGTTACACACGCTATGTGACCTACACAGACGACTGCTTCAATGAGAAACTTCTGACCTTAACCCCGAACAAACAACTATGGAGAGACATTTTTTCCTTTAAACTACGAATCTAATCAAAAAACCCCCCTACAAAATCCTCCCTCTACAAATGAGCCATACACCAACAATAACGTTGAGACTACAGGACTTCCATCTGGATATCTGGACTCGCAAAGGAGGGGAACGAGACGACCAACTGTGAGTACAGCTGACTATGAAACAACTTGAAATAGTCCATCACAGGTCTCCCCCTCGAAAAATACTCTGTTCATCGGGAGGAATTTATTGATATAGGGGAAGGTTAAGATGATTCAGGAAATCAAGTGAAGGACTCTTTCTCCTTAAAGAAATAGATTTATAAAGAATACAGATATATGGAAGTTCATGGCTACATCTTACCACACAGGATTGTGTCACCTTCAAATTATGGTGAATCACAGAGACTTCCTGTATTAAATCACCAACTGATAGATAGTATCCATTAGGTCTTTGGATACCTGTTAAAGAGTTTTTCAACTTGATCTATCTTGTCAAAATACCAAATTATCGTCTGTCAAGGGGATCAGCACTGATCACTATCAGGTGCTTCACCTGGGAGTATTCCCTCGTTTTGTTTCTGCAGGGATTGAGCTTAGTCGCAGTGTGTGTGGGGCCCATAGTATGTATGAATGAATGTTTGAGTGTCACGAACAACGTTGTTCTTTTATTGCATCAGTAAGAAGCGGAATTGTTGTTGCAATTAATTGATGTTTTGTAAAACATAATAAAGTTTATATTTTTATAAGATTCACTGGTCTCGGTCTGTTTAGCAACCACTTTCTGTGATCCTCACTTGGAACACTTCCCTGTTTTTTGTTCATTAACTTTTGGTTGCATGACCTTGGACGACCAATCATAGGAATACATATAAAAGGATTGTTATAGTATATTGGAGCTCCAGGGAATATACAATTTTTCTTTACTTCCATGTTGTCCCTGAGTCGGTGGGTTGCAGCTAGGGGCCAGTGGTTTTAAGGGGATCTTCTGTGGTGGAACAAGTGGTGCCTGCGCCAAATAATAGGTTACAAATACATTGTTGTTTTATGGTCATATTAATGTTTGAACTTAAAGTTATATATGTAAATATATTTTGTAATAAACGGCTGGTACAGCAATTTTATATCCAATCTGGTGTGGTCTATTATTTTAATATTGCCACTTGTTAGGGATGGTTTAGGGCTGTAGCCAGCAGTGGGTGGTTGGGTAATAAGACGGCTATGTCACCATGTCAAGGGAAGAGCGGGACAGAGCCAGGAAAAGCAATGAGAAACCAAAGACCAAGAAGTAAGGAGACATTGATCTGTTGGCACAGAGTTCTTACACAAAGTAATATTGAACTACTTCTCTTTTTTTTTATGGACTTAAAAAAACAACCTGGTCTATTCAGGAAAGGACATACTTTTGTTATAGACATAGGATACAATGGGAGGTTACATGTGTATTACATAACATAAGCCGTTTACAAGCAAGTTATATACAAACATTAAAAAGAAATCTGCCTATGAACTGTAATACATGTAGATCACATCATATAATATTATGTAGTTCTTCAAAATAATTCATATGAACATGTTTATAAGAGTTTGTATTTTATTCATTGAAACAAAATCACGCAAATATCTTTGATTTCAAAACACATTTTTTTTTACATCATTAGGTTTCCACCATTAGAGAAATAAAAAGCAGAAAAAGAATATAGTGAGAGAAATTGGAGGCGGCCATTCCTGACCTCCATGTTTAGTTTTCTGGCTACCGTGGTGATCCAACGGTTTCAGTACTTTCTAAGCCACTGTACTGGAACAAATCTGCAGATTATGCAGGATTTTAGCATGCCAAAGCGGTACATTGTTTTTCCGCTGACACTGCTCCGCCACGCACATCAATCTCCCTCGGCCAACAGCCCAGCGCATAGCACATGGACCATGCGCCGGCGGAGACCCCTGCGCACATCAGCCACGGCTCCCCATCCACAAGAGGAAGATATCTACTCCAATGGTTTACCCCCCCCGTGCTGATTAATCTGTGTCACGCTCCAATAGAGCGTAGCCCAGCAATCCTGACACAGATATAATGACAATATTACAATATACTAAAAGCACATCCTAATAAAATGTCCACAACATGGGAGACTGACCGCACAGCGAACTGCACGATGAAAGGGTTAATCCAGACTCCTTAACCGGACTTCACAGGAAGATTCGTAAGGACGGATCCGGGAACATATTCAAACAAACACTAGAGATTGTCTAAACACGTTCAAATTATTGTTTCACAGGCAGGGTTTATATACAAAACTGAAAAGAAACAAGCAATGGGTCATAGAACTGGCAGTTTGGTCATGCGGTGTAGAACAGGAAGTGTGGATAGATACAGTTTAAGATGGAAAGATACAAAGTACCACAAGATAAGAGAAGTGCGAATATACTGACTAACCCCTCGTTCACACCTAGGCGTATTGCAAAAGCGCGTCTGTCGCACGGTTTTTTTACCGCCATTCGCGGTAAAAAAAAGTTGTGGTAAAAAAGTTGCGCGACCGTCGCGTGATTCCCGAAGGCTACTTGGCTGTATTCCAATGGAAAACGCCCTACAAAACGGCCCAAAGTAGTACCTGTACCTTTTCAGGCGTGGGCCGTTTTGTAGCGTGTTCGGGACGGGCGGAAATACGGCAAGGTGGGAACGAGTCCATTGACTCCAATGCAATTTATATTTTTGAGTGTTTTGTAGAGCGTTCTTCGAGCGTAGAACGCGCTACAAAACGTTCAGGTGTGAACGAGGGCTAACTGATGTTACAACCCTCTGCTAGTCTTGTCTCCTAATATGGTCTGTTAGTAAAGCGGATATAATAAGACTAAATAAACCAGCAAATTATTAATACTGACCCTTATAATCCCCTCTTAGATCATGAATATGATCTACTTCATAAATCATACAGATCATTTTATTTAAGCAACTAGTACGGATCATCATATTTCTGTGCTCTCTGGTAAACACACAAGCAACATTTAATGAGTATATAAATGAACAGTAAGCATAATACCCCAACCTGTCCAGGAAGTGAACCAAGACCAAGCCCGGTCCTGTTGACTAAATAATTCCCTTTTACTCACATGTTTCAAGGGGTATTTGGGATGTTTGCTAGCCTGTAATATGTGCTTCCCTTGCCCCATTACATCCAACACTGGCACTAATGAAGCTAAAAAAAACACCATCCTCTACTTCCCTTTTGGATCCAGGGGTTACATATTTTCCCACAACAAACAAGCCATAGCTCAAGGTGTATGGGCCTTGTGGTATGTCATCCCCCTGCCCTCCATCCCTGTCATCCTTGTGGTATGTCATCCCCCTGACAACCATGACACAAATTTATAGCCATCTCCAGGTGGTGGTGGTGACTTTGCCTTTTCGACAGGGAAAGATAGTGACTCAGC
The DNA here is from genome assembly GCF_000935625.1 of Nanorana parkeri. Classification (NCBI taxonomy): domain Eukaryota; kingdom Metazoa; phylum Chordata; class Amphibia; order Anura; family Dicroglossidae; genus Nanorana; species Nanorana parkeri. The sequence goes on along the minus strand of NW_017306688.1, from coordinate 11,491 downwards.
AGTCCCAGTGAATATTTCTTCTCAGAAAAGAAGTAATATTCACTGGGACTGCTATTAAGGGAATTCACATTGTCTCAGGGTGCAGCTTACTACATACTAGGGATGTCCCGATACCGATGCTAGCATCAGAATCGGGCCCGATACAGGGCATTTTGACAAGTACTTGTACTTGTCAAAATGCTTTCGTCTTGGATTGTCTGTTTCAGGAATCCTGGCTCCTACTTCTCCCCTCTTGCTGCAGAGCTTGACACGGGAAGCATGGATCCAGGTTTGTTGATCTTCTACCAGAACTGCGGTTCTGGTGACTGCTACTACTGTGGTTGGAGGTCCAAAAGGAAATCCACCTTTCTTGCTTTTATTCAGCTGACTCACACCGACCAGATCTCCGGGTTTGAAAGGATGTGTTGGTTCCTGTGAAGGTAAAGGTAAACGAGAAGATACATGACCATAGATGCCGTTCAATTTGCGAATAAGTTGAAACACATATCCTTCCTGGATAAACTGTATATCCCCAGGCATTACCACCAATGGTGCCTTGGCCCATGGGGTTGGAAATGGTCTTCCCATGAGTATCTCAAATGGTGACAACCTAGTAGTTTTATTGGGGGTCATTCTAATCTCGGCTAAAAGAGCTGGAATCCCCTATTCGGGGAATACTTCGTTCACAAATTTCTAATAGTTAGGGAACCCCCATTCACTCTGGACTAATCAAGTATATTCCTTACACACCTTCCCTTCCCCGGCTCCTTTTTTTGGAAAGTAATGTTGCCAATTAGTCCATGTTGCCCCTGTTGCCTTCTGGAGTTTCCCTTTAATAGTTCTATTAAGGCGTTCCACAACCCCAGCACTCTGGGGGTGATAGGGAATGTGAAACTTCCATGTAATCTATAGCCATTTACACAGCTCCTGGGTCACTTTGCTAACAAAGGCAGGGCCATTGTCAGAGTTAATCTGGATTGGACAGCCTTATCTAGGAATTATTTCTGTTGCTAGTATTTTTACTACTGTCCTACCATCTTCCTTATTAGTCACAAATGTTTCTGGCCATTTAGAAAAGTGATCCACCCCGTCACGGGATAACACTGGTTAAGCATATTATGCCCGGGGGTCCGCTGTTGGACTTTGCCGGGCTCCAGGCTGAGTACATGCATGCATATAGAGCCCAGTTTCCTGCCCCTGTGACGGTGCACTCCGACCGGATTGAGAGTTTCCTGATGACAGACAGGATGAACAAACCTCTATCCTCTCTCTACCTCCGTTTGACCTGCAGAGGAGGACCCCTGCTTGTGGCCCTATTTGGGAAGTGGAGGGAGGATATTCCCCTTTTGACGGAGGACAGTTGGGAACCAGTTGTCCAGGCTTATGTCACCACAGTGATCTCTCCCAGAGAACGGTTTATCCAGCTGAAATTTCTACATAGAGCATACTACACTCCTGCTAGATTGGCTAGGATATATCCTGGGACTGATGGGCATTGTGCCAGGTGTGCGGTGGACATGGGCACGTTTTTCCATATGGTGTGGGCATGCTCCAAGCTCAAACCATTCTGGGATTCGGTGGTGTCTACGGTTAACGCGGTCACTGGTCTGCAGCTGGAGGTGGATCCCTTGATCTTCCTGTTAGGGTGTGAGGACACTCTTCAAACGACTAGAGCCACGAGGCTCCTCATATTTCATGTTGCTTTTTATGCTCGTAGGGAAATAATCCTGAAATGGAAATTGGCCTCCCCTACTACGGTGGGACAATGGCTACGCACGATTGACAGAATGCTTCCCCTGTATAGGCTGACCTATATGAGTCGAAACTGTGTACAGAAATTTGAGCGGATTTGGGGAGACAGGGTTGCGGCCAGGGGACTCACCTTGGAGGGCCCTGGCGGAGAGACCTTGCTCCCGCCGGGATCCCCTGAGCAATGATCTAGGCATGCGATGCAGAGGGGCTTATATTTACCCGTGGACGTGGCTACCTAGGAGCGGAGTGTATTCCTTTCTGTCTATAGCTGTTAGGAAAGTTTTGAGTAGACATATTGGGATCTGTGGC
>NW_017306688.1:1541-8822 GCF_000935625.1 Nanorana parkeri | reverse complement strand
CAGACAGGATGAACAAACCTCTATCCTCTCTCTACCTCTGTTTGACCTGCAGAGGAGGACCCCCGCTTGTGGCCCTATTTGGGAAGTGGAGGGAGGATATTCCCCTTTTGACGGAGGACAGTTGGGAATCAGTTGTCCAGGCTTATGTCACCACAGTGATTTCTCCCAGGGAACGGTTTATCCAGCTGAAATTTCTACATAGAGCATACTACACTCCTGCTAGATTGGCTAGGATATATCCTGGGACTGATGGGCATTGTGCCAGGTGTGCGGTGGACATGGGCACGTTTTTTCATATGGTGTGGTCATGCTGCAAGCTCAAACCCTTCTGGGATTCGGTGGTGTCTACGGTCAACGAGGTCACTGGTCTGCAGCTAGAGGTGGATCCCTTGATCTTCCTGTTGGGGTGTGAGGACACTCTTCAAACGACTAGAGCCACGAAGCTCCTCATATTTCATGTTGCTTTTTATGCACGTAGGAAAATAATCCTGAAATGGAAATTGGCCTTCCCCCTACGGTGGGACAATGGCTACGCACGATTGACAGAATGCTTCCCCTGTATAGGCTGACCTATATGAGTCGCAACTGTGTACAGAAATTTGAGCGGATTTGGGGAGACTGGGTTGCGGCCAGGGGACTCACCTTGGAGGGCCCTGGCGGAGAGACCTTGCTCCCGCCGGGATCCCCTGAGCAATGATCTAGGCATGCGATGCAGAGGGGCTTATATTTACCCGTGGACGTGGCTACCTAGGAGCGGAGTGTATTCCTTTCTGTCTATAGCTGTTAGGAAAGTTTTGAGTAGACATATTGGGATCTGTGGCAGAGCTTTCTCTCACTCCTCCCCCTTCCTCTCCTTACTGGCTTTCTCTCCTTCCCCTGTTCCCCCCTCCCGAACATCTCTCCTCCTGCTTCCCCGCCCGCCCGCCTTCAGTGTAGTGCTCATATTGTGATCCGGCCTCATAGTGGGTCCATTAGAGGGGCCTGCACGTGGTGGGGTAGATCTACGGCTAAATGTGCTTTGGTCTTATGTCTTCTAATGTATGTAGAGTTGTTTGATTTAGTCCTAATGTTGTGTATGCATTGTATTTTTGTATTGCTCTTTGTATAGTGGGACAATATGTGGTTTTGTTTCCTTTTTGATGTGTTGTACATGGTTGTTATGTGTCTTATAAAAATAAATAAAATTATACCTGTTAAAAAAAAAAAGAGAAAAGTGATCCACTATAACCAATAAGTACTGTTGTCTCTTTCCTGTCTTAGGAATGTGCGTAAAATCAATCTGTAGATGTGTAAAAGGTCCTGTAGGTGGTGCTAAGTGCTCATGGCATGGCTTGTTTGGAGTATTTTGATTAGCCTGTATGCAGTAAATGAACAGTCTACAAGGTTGCTTCAAGTTCCTGATAGAAAAATGTGCAGAAATTAAATTAGTTTCTTTCATACTCTTGTGGCCTACTCTATGTGCTTGTGCAATACACAATGGTGCACTTGATTCAGGTATACCTATTATCCCCTCTTTGGACATAAGACCATTTTGGTCTAATGTCAACCCTTGTGAAGACCACCATTCTACATCAGAGGATGTGGCAAAAACTTGTAATTCCTGTAACATGTGATCCTGTGGACATGTGGGTGGGGAAAGTGGCATAAGAAGAGGATGTCGGTTGAGCAGCAGCTTTGGCTGCTTTGTCTGCAAGTGCGTTACCTTGTGTGATCTACAATGAATAATGGCTAAAGCTTTAGGTAACTGTATTGAGTCAAAGAGATTCTGTATCAGTTCTGTGTGTGCAATGCTTTTCCCATCGGCAGCTATGAATCCTCTATGTGACCAAATCTTACCAAAGTCATGAACTACTCCAAAAGCATATTTGGAATCAGTGTAAATGTTGACACTTTTGTGGGCGTATAATTGACATGCTCTGGTGAGAGCAATTAGTTCAGCAGCTTGCCCTGGTGCCAGATTTTTGTTTTTTTGGGCCCCTCCCTTCCAAAATAAACCCCACAAACACAGCGCTCTCCTCCCGCAGTGCACGGCCGGCTTTCACTTTCTATCCTCCCCGCTGGGACACAGAGCAGCGCCCAGCGGGGAGGAAAGAAAGCAGGGATGCGCCGCTGTAATCGGCAGAAAAATTGCATTATTGCTCTCACTGTGACGTTCGAGGCGATATGTAACATGTGCAGCACAATTGTCGTTTTTCACACGTAGGCGCTCCGACGCGTGTGTATCTGGGGGGTGGGGGACTTAAAAATTTTTTTTTTGTACAATTGTACATAGGGGGCTAACAAGCACCCTATGTAATAGCAGATAGGGTGCGACAGGTCCTCTTTATTGAGGCATCAGGGGTCTTTTAGACCCCTAATATCACCTAGAGACCCCAAACAAGCTGAGGAAGCAGAGATCTGCTTTCCCAGCTTCTTGTCCTGGCTCTAAGAGCCGGAGGCTGTGTACAGTGACACCGGAAGTGATGTAATACACAGCACTTCCGGGTCCAGTGATCGGAGGAGAGATCAGCGGCTAGAAGCTGCTGAAGCTCTCTCTGATCAGTGCGGGGAGACCCACCGACCCAGTGGCCGCTGCGGGCAGGGGGGGCGCCACACGGTACAAACGATCCGGCAGTTCAGACACCAGATCGATTGTAAGTTACACAGCAATCACCTGCTGTTCAAAGCAGTACCAAGAGCACGGCTGCCAAAGCACCCGTGTTCGTGTTTTTCACCACGTGTGCGGGCCGCCGTCTATAGCCGTACTGCGGCCCAGAAGTGGTTAAAGTGACATTAAAGTACATTTATTTTCCCTCCCCCCCAATGTAAATGTCACCACTTTTTAACTGATGTCTCCTTATCCAATCTTCTTCTTCTTCTTTCCTGATGTTTTCATCTGTCCCTCCAGCGCTGCAGCGCGTCTCCGATCCAGCGCTGACTCCTCTGTCCTTGCTGGTACTTCCGGTCCCACGGTGTCTGCATGCGGGTGCACACATCCATAGACTTACCTTAGTAGACTTCTCCATAGACTTCTCCTCGTCTCCCAGCCAAAAATCCAAACTGCGCATGCGCCCACCCCAAGATGCTTTGCGGCCGCCTGAGCAGTTTCGGATTTTCGGATGGGAGCTCGCGGCAGAGACGGGTTAAGTTTAAACCGCTGTTAAAGCTTTTTTTTCCCCTAGCCGTAGATAAATATGCAAAAAAGCCGGAGGGTTTAATAACCCTTTATTACTCACTTGATCCCTGGAACGACCGACAAGCGCAGACTCCCGTCTCTCAGGCTGTCAGAATATGCATAAAGAGCGTGTCGGTAACTATTTAAACCGGCGCGCTGTGTGCAGCTTCTCAGAAGATACGCTATTAGCGTAGCGAGGAAGCCGGCTGCACATTTTGCATCGCTTCCGCTACGCTAATAGCTTATCTTGTTACAGCGCGCGGGTTTAAATAGTAACCGGCACGCTCTGTATGCATATGACGACAGCGTGAGAGCCGGGACGCTGCGCTTGTCGGTGGATCAGGTGAGTATTACAAAAAAAAGTTTTATTTTATGTTCCCGGGACATTAAAAAATGTCCCGGGAACATAAAATAATAAAACATTTAAAACTGTATTTTAAAAATGTCACCTTACCTTAGCCTGGTGGTCAGTGGGGCTCACTGGACCCTGGTTGTGGGGGTCTGTTGTGGCCGCAGCTGCTCCATCCCTCTGCCGCCCGCCTGCCCCGGGCATCAAGGTTGAGGCCCCCGGTGCGCCACTGGATGCAGACATACACTCCTTTTTCTATTGTATACATGTGTTTTGTTGGCTGGCCATGATATGTTGGTGTATTGAGGAAGTGATGTTGGTTGTTGACATCACTTCCTGTTTGTGATCCTTTTGTTGACATATAAATAAAAGAGCTGCTGTGGTGGGGGAGATACACAGACTTGAACACAGATCTCCAGCATGAAGCCTCTCATCTGACTCTGCATGAGTGTTGCCTTTCCTTGCATAAAAGAGCTTAATACAACACGTGCTTTTAAGCACGAGGAAATTCTTTGTGTTTGGTGCACTTTTAGCGCGGCATGGATTTGTGCGTTTAGCCCAAGTGAATTTCCAAAACAGCGCTCCTCACTTTTTCTGCCCTAGAGTATGAGAGGAAAAAACCCCCAAAAAACCATGTTGAGTTGTGATGATGGGCTCCGCTCCCCACCATTGGTCCGGAGTGAGATAGGATCATGGTGGCTCACTTTGGCACATTGTGTCTGTCTGCTCAGTGCAATTAGAAGTGGCTGTTGGAGAGGAGGAGGCAGTCCTGGAAGTGTCCCGATCTATGAAGGCAGCTGAGGATGGTGTGTATCAGGATAACCAAACCGCTGGTATCCACCTGTGTCATCCTGAGCAGAATGAGTAACATCCTGTGCCTGCTCTATGTGGGCTTGTTTATCAGCTACATGGCCTGCCTCTATGTGCCCCCCCCCCCCCCGACAGCACCAAGCTGGAGCCAGAGGATGTAGAAGGGTACACCCTGAGGATTACAGAGAGGCAGGAGCAGCTGGAGAGTGTCATCAACCAACACATCCAAGGTATGAGGACTATTACATGGTGTACCTGTCTATTACAAAGCATACTTGTCTATTACTTCCTGTATTTCCTGGGCCTTCCCTTGTGTGTATTGGAATTGCTCTGCCGACCGTCTGGATAAAAAGCATTATCCACCTTGCATTGGAATCGCCCTGCCAACCGTCTGGGTGAAATGCATTATCCACCGCAAATTGAAAATCACCCTGTAGACCAACTGGTGGAGTCGCATTTTCTGTCATGCATTGGAATCACCCTGCCAACCGTCTGTTGTGGAAATATTATTAGGATGTGTTTTTAGTATATTGTAATATTGTCATCATGTCTCTCAGTGTCAGGATTAGCTGCTTTACGCTCGATTGGAAATAATATGGCATTGTCCCTGCAGATAAGCTCGCATTCATGAGAACCATAGTATCTTTATTGGGCATTGCTCACTGAGCAATGCTGGATAAATTCAGAGTTAGGACTTACCGGTAACTCTATTTCCATTAGTCTTCCAGGACAGCAACTCACTTCTTTTGTGTGGGGGAGGAGATTCCATCTCGTGATGCTGTGATGCTGTCCTGGAAGACGTTATGGGAAAGTTCGCTCCAGTGTTAATGGGAGATGGGAGATTAAAGATGGCGGCGGCCATAGGCAAGCATGCTGCTTTTGCACATGGTTTAATTCTGTGCACACCGCTTACAAACATATACTCCCCTTTCTATGGTATACATGTGTTTCATTGTTTGGCTCTGTGTTATGTTGATGTATGAGGAAGTGGTGGCTGTTGTGGCCAGCACTTCCTGCTGTTACCCCTATAAATAAAATGATCTCACTCCATTCAGGAGGACAGAGACTGAGGATCTAACAAGACAACAGAAGTGTGTCTGCGTTTCCTTGCTGAGCGCGTTCGGCCAAATTATACAGGGAGAGCAGAGAAGTGTGCATTTAAGCGCAGCGGATTTAAATACGCAGGAAGCTTGTATTCATTTCTATAACAAAATGGCGAGCCAGGTAGGAGCCAACAGAGCTTTCTGCGCAGCTGACTAGAAGGGAGAGGGGCCGATTCGGGTTTGGTGCAGCCAGGGCAGACCATTGGGTATGTATTTTAACTTTTGAAATTTGTTTGTTCTGAGGCCGGAATCTGCTTTCTCTGTCCGCTGCGTCAGTGAGCTCTGCTCAGCAAAATAATTTATTTTGCGTCTGCTCTCTTTGTATAATTTCAGGATTTTTGGGATAATATTTGGTACCTGGGATAGGTGTATTGATTGGGGAGAAAGCCTGTACTGCTGTCCTCTATAGGGCCCCAGCCAAGAATTTAAGCTCAGCACACACCCTACAATCTGATTGTGCAGCTTCCTTTGGATCTACCAGCGACTGTGTGGTGCAGGGTCATGCCTGATTGGATGCAGATTGATTGTATGGACAAGGTAAGTGTGGTGGTTGTGTAGTTTTGATGGATCTGAAATTGACTGTACAGAGATTGTATGGTCAGATTGTGACGTGTGATTCATCATAGGACATTGGCAGACCGGTGTCAGCCCGCATCAACTTATTTATCGAGGAACTAAAATAGCCCCTCCCTTACCTCATTGACACCGGCGCGGCCATAACCGTTTTGAAATCTAAAGATCTTAGAGGCAAGGTTTCCTTCTAGGGTGAAACAACACCAACCGTAGGTCCCACGGGTCAGACAGTGTTCTTACAAAAAACTGAACCTTTCCATTGCAGGCTAGGGCAGCACACAGAAGACGTTAGGTCTGTACTAGTGTCGGATGATGTTCCCATTAATTTGTTAGGAGCTGATATTTTATCAGAAATACAGGCAGTCATCGAGTACACTCCAATAGGTATTGTGGTCAGCAGCGAACGCTTATGTACGATGATAGCACTACCGTACCTAATAAAACCTGGTTGTTTCCTGGAGTTGGATGTGCTGGCGGAGGTGAATCCAAAGGTCTGGGCGATCGATAAGTATGATGTGGGTCTTCCGCCAGTTCCGCCAACAACGATTAACATCAAGACAGGAAGTGTTTTGCCCCGGTTACCGCAGTACCCCTTGAGTGTTGCTCCGATAGATAGTCTTAAGAGCCTAATAGACCGATATCTACAGATAAAGGTCCTAACACCAACTAAATCACCTTGTAACACTCCACTATTCCCAGTTACATAGTTACATAGTTACATAGTTACATAGTATTTGAGGTTGAATAAAGACATTAGTCCATCAAGTCCAACCTATTAGGATCTCATTCTAGGAGTACCCGTACCCCTGTATATTACGGTCCCTTAAGAAATCGTCCAAAAGTTTCTTGAACAATTCCACTCGTCCGTCATATCTAGCTCCAGCCATAGAGTTTCCACGTCTTCCCCATTATTTGACGTGACCAAAAAGACAGCGAAAGGCCAGGAAACAACATACCGATTGGTACATGATTTAAGGGCTCTGAACAAAATCATTATTAGTGATGCTCCTCTGGTGCCTAACCTGCATACTTTGTTAGCCTCTATACCACCAAATGCGCGGTACTATTACAAAAAGTAGGTGACAGTCTTGGACTCCCCGTTTACCCTGTATACTCCCTATTCGGTGCAGGAGATACTAAATCAAGGCCAGACAAAACACTTCTCTGCTGCCAGGTTGACTAGGTACGAAGTGGCTCTTCTAACACCTACTAACCTGACTCTAAGACGATGCACCATTTTGAACCCAGCGTCTCTTCTTCCTGTTATTAAGGAGGAAAAGAGGGGGGGGGGG
>NW_017306688.1:0-1478 GCF_000935625.1 Nanorana parkeri | reverse complement strand
GGGGGGGGGGGGGGAGATAATGGTGTGAAAAATGACAATTTTCCAACTTTTACTAACCATTCTAACCTCTCAAGTTCTAACCAATTTTCCAACCTAGTAGGGAATCACTTTGAGAACCACCACGACTGCCTTTCTTTGATGGAACTTGAGTCAACAGCCATCAGTCCGGTGAAGGAGACTCCCATCCCAGACGCCAAAGACCTTTTTTTCAATGGTTCCAGGTATTTCACCCCAGACGGTAAGCCACACACTGGATTTGCTGTAACTAAAGTCAGTGAGTTTGTGGAGAAAGGCTTTTTGAGCTAAGCAAAACAAATGGCAAACACACTCTTCAATTCATTACCAGCTTTACAGCAAGATGAACATGGAAGGACTTCAAACAGTAAAACAGCAAAAAGTTTCCCAGCACGCTCACCAGCCAGCATGAAGAAAAAAACCTGTCTAACCACTAAGGTTAAAATCAGAGGTTTAGATACACGTCTTCTGCAGAAGATGTGAAAGCCGCACAGCCACGTCAAGGCACCTCCATATAGTGCGGTCCTAACTCTAAACTATGAGAGTCTCAGTCTTGGAGCACATGGGGCAGAAGATACAATTGGGTGCAGGTTTGTCAGGAGGAATCCCAACCCCCTTTAGGCTCTTTGAGCTCACACATGTCAGTACAGGAGGCTGAGCTGTGGGCACTGGCAAGGGCTTGTGAGATCTACAAGGACCAGAGGATTAACGTCCATACAGACTCTAGGTATGCTTTTGAGATATCACTTTGCTCCAATCTGGAAAGCAAGAGGATTTTTGACTAGTTCGGGGAAGCCGGTGAAACATTCAGAGTTGATCGATAGGCTGTTCGTTGCCTTCAGCCTGCCACACGAGATAGCCATTCTGAAAGTGAAGGCACACACAGCTGATCAGACCCTGAAGGCTGATGGGAACGCCTTAGCAGATAGAGCTGCCAAGGAAGGTGCTCTGAGCCCCTCCGTAGAGACCTTGATGCTGGCCATCCTTTCTGATGTATCTCTGGAAGAGTTTAAGAAACTGCAGAGGCAGGCAGAGATGCACGAGAAGAGGAAGTGGACAGCTCTGGGTGCTACACAGGGTCCAGATGACATCTGCGGTCTTGGCAACAAATAATGTTTGCCAAGATCACTTTTTTCAGTGATGGCCCATTCGACTCATTATCCAGGGCATCAGTCAAAGATGGTTGTGTGTGCGCAGGTGGAAGAGCACTGGATTGCTTCTAGGTTCACTACTGCAGCAACTAACTTTACAGCTTCTTGCCTGGTCCGTGCTTTGCACAACCCTAGCAGAAGTGTGAAACCGCCAGAACAGCATTTGCCCAAACCGGAAAATCCCTTTCAGCGCATACAGATAGATTACATTACGTTGACAAGCAGTGGGCCGTACGAGCATGTCTTGGTCTGTGTGGACATGTTTTCCGGCTGGCCGGAGGCATGGCCCGTTCGATTTGCCAACGCCACTAC
>NW_017306687.1:1229457-1241209 GCF_000935625.1 Nanorana parkeri | reverse complement strand
CGGCCCAGCCAGGACCGGACCGCGGCCCGAGTCCCGACACAGTCATTTTGGTCTCACTCCTCCAATGGTGCAAAATAGCCGATATAGTACGTTGATTTATTGACGTACATGCACTTGTTCTGCCTGATGAAGGGGATCCTGTGTGACCCCGAAAGTGTGCTATGCTACCGTTTTGCATGTACGTCAATAAATAGACGTACTATATCTGCTATTGGAGTGCTGGTGTCCATTTTCTTTTGCATCACTGTGATGGTGGCCACCCGTCGACTACTGAGCACTACTGTTATTCTAATGGATATGTGGTCAGGAGTGCAATGGGTACATGGACTGTTACCACTCCAATGGTGTCACCCGGGTGCGAGCCGCACCCCCCCACTTCCCTTGTGACGCCACTGGGGGTTATACCTGAAAATAAATAACAGCTCAGAGTTGTGTTAGTTGAGAAGATTGTTCTACATCAGGAAACTGGATGGTCAGCAACTGTATATAGAATTTCTAGTCTTTTAATGTTTCTTACTTGTGATTGGTCTTCATTTAAATATTCATATCAACTCATGTAAATAAAAAAGAAATCTCCTAATATTAGTTTTTCATAGTCATTTAAGTTGGAGGCATCCTTCTTTGATTAGTACATTGTACGTACAGATGCTGGGCTTTCTGTTTAGTAGAACAGCACAGTGACTGCACATTGCTGTTTCTCTTATCTCAATGCAACTCTATGGACAGATCTAGTAGGAGACCAGCTTTGTAAATAGAAACTGTAGGGTAACCCTAAAAAATCTGAACATGAAAATATTGTACGGCAAGCATGTAAAATATGAAAACAAAGTTAGAAATTACAGGCGGTAGTAATGAATTCTCAGTAAAACTGCATCATATTCTTTTATTTAGAGGCTTCCATTACTGTAGTCATTCCAGGGCAGGATCGCTTGCCATACGCATCTCATGATTGACGCAGCAGTGTCCCTCGAGGTGGTCCACCAGCTTACTTCTTTGGCTCCAGTGTTCTCCATCTAAACAGTCAAGTCTAGTGGTCTTCGAAGTCTTCCAACACATACAGCAAATGCCTGAAACCCACATTAACTTTAATATGGACTTGTCACAACAATCTGTCTAAGAACCAAGTTTCTATCAGCAAGAAATTGAACTCTGTATCTGATCCCTATCTCTTGTAAAATAAAGAGAATAGGGTTACTATATAGAACTTACCATCGGGCCCTTGACTGCATTTCTTTCTATGGGTTTTGCCTGAAGCACAAAATTAAAGGACACCAGGAAACAAGTGAAACCAATAGACATGTAACCCCGCAAAAAATTAATTACGTTTAGTTTATTTTTGTATCAATTAGGATTTCTATGTATTTAGTTTTTTGGATTTCAGATCCGAAATTGGATTCAGTTCGTTATTCGGATCCGTCTGAAGTTTTGTTTTGGAACGATCCTAATGTTCATTTCGGAACAATGTGACATGATCTTCCTTGTAATGCAACCCCCAACAGCCCCCCAAAAAATCTGATTGGCCAGAGAACAGTCACATGTCTGATTCAGTTTTGTTTTGATTTGTCCTCGGTCATTAAGGCGTGACTCAAGTTGCACTGCAATGGAACACATGGCATTGTGGTACCACTTGTTCTGATGCGGCGATAGAACTGTGGATGGGAGATGCGTTTGGGGTGCCATTCAAATAAATGGCAATGCAATGCACCTCTCACACCAAACGCAAGGTAGGTGCGACTGCCTGGTACATTGCATTAATGGCATGGGACTTTGCGATTAAAGCACTGTACTTGTGTGAATGGGCCCTCAAAAACACTGACACACATACACAACCACAGGCTGTGGAGTCTCTCACCTAGAAAAGGGGAAAGCACACAGGGACCCACTGAACACTTTTGGGTTACGACCCACCAGTTGAGCACCAAGGGTCTAGACTACTCAAAAAATGCTTTCGAAACGTACCTGAAATTCCAAACACACATGTACACATGGGCTGCACAGAGACTCAGAAGAACAGAATTGGAAGCTGTTGGCCTGCAGAATAACAGGCCCAGGAGTAGATGTTCCCACATTTGCATGGTATCAGAGACCATAGGAAGCCATAACGGGTGACTTGTGACCTCAGGGAATACTGGATGAGAAACAGAAGCCCTAAGAAAGCAAGCCCTGCCACCTATATGTATTTCTGTATTACATTTACTTTATGCATTTTACCTCTAACAATGCCAACTTACCAAATTTCTGATTGGTTCTAACTAGGGTTGCACAGATACCAAGTACAGTACTCGGTACAAGTACGAGTACATGTACCGATACTTTTGAGCTCCAAGACTACACTAGAGAAAAATTCAAAAATTAGGAGGCAGCTGTCATTAGTAAGGAGCACACGGAGCTCCTGGGATTTGTACATCTCTGCTTTAATGTACGATTTTGTTTTTATAAATATAAATAGAGGGATGCACAGATACCAGTTTTGCGAGTACGAGTACTGGTACTTGCCGAGTACTTACAAGTACGAGTACTGATACATTTTTGTTTATTGTCATGTGACAGTTTTTCTAAAACAATACAGACTAAAGATTTCAGGACAGTGGTGGAGTGCCAGAGCCAGGTCCCTGCTGCAACCGCTGCAACCCTGGTAGTTCTCATGAAAATGCCAAGTATCTCCACTGCTACTCGAAAAGTATCTGTGCATCCCTAGTTCTAACCTTTAAAAGAACAGAATTTAGAGCCCCTGGCCTGCAGAATAGAGGCCCAGCAGTAGATGTTCCTGGGTTTCCAGGGTATGGGAGATTAGAGGAGGCCATAGTGGGGTGGCCTGGTGTCCTCAGGCAATACCGGATGAGAAACAGATGCTTTAGTAAGGTAAGCCCCGCCACTTATATGTATTTCCATATCATATGGTTTTACCTCAAAAAAGGTGAACCCACTAGATTTCTACTTTGCCTTAACCTTCAGAGGAACAGAAGTTGTAGGCCCTGGCCTGCAAAAGAATAGGTTCTGTAGTAGGTGTTCCCATGTTTCCAGGGTATTAGAGATCAGATGAAGCCATAGTGGGTTGGCCTGGTGTCCTCAGACAATATCAGATGAGAAACAGAAGCACTAGGAAGGCTGACCTTGTCACTTAAATTTATTTCCATATTACATTTTTGCATTTTACCTCAAAAAAGGTGAACCCACTAGATTTATTCTTGGCCCTAACCTTCAGAAGAAAAGACTTTGGAGCCTCTGGCCTGCAGAAGAACAAGTCCAGTTATAGGTGTTCCCAAGTTTCCAGGGTATTGGAGATCAGAGGAGGCCATAGCGGGGTGGCCTGGTAACCTCAGGCAATATCACATGAGAAAGAGAATCCATAGGAAAGCAAGGCCCAGAATTTATATGTATTTCCATATTATATTTTTTCCATTTAACCTCTAACAAGGCAAACCCACCAAATTGATGCTTGGCCCTAACCTGACCTTTCTGTTGAGTTCTGCAGCTGATGTTAGAAATGATATCCAGGGATCTACCTCACAATTGAGCAGTTCTTATGACATGTCCGCTGTGAATTAGCAATTAATTTGAGTAGCCCTTATTTTAAATGCAGAGTATTATTTTGCTGTTGTTTTTACTCGTTATGAGATGGGTTTAATCAGATTGGAATGTGATGTCATAACTTGTTCTACACTGGAAGAAGGGAACGGACTCTTGGATACATTTTTTGTTATTTCTGCACCTCGGTGAAGACAGATGTGAGTGTAACTTTACATGTGTCCTTTTTGGCTTAAATATACACCGGTTCCTTCATGCTATTTTTAAACAAATATGGTATATGGAAGAAGAAATGTCAGGGTCAGATTAAAGCTTCTTAATAAACTTTTGTGAAGGGGAGCACAATACCCATTAGTAAAACAGTGGCAATAGAACGCAGCTACCATTCAATAAAAGTCAACGCTGAACTCAAGGCATATTCATTTATACATCTTGAAGTTTATTTTTTAAATTCTATGTAGAAACCTCAATTCTACTTGGTATCAGCCCCTTGTAAGTCCTGTACAGCAGAGCTCAACATGGAAGAGGGAGAAGCAGCAAAAGGAGCCAATCAGCTGTGCTGCAGTGCTCATGTGATAACATGAAACCTCATGTTAGGAGGCAACATCACATAGGAGAAATATGAAAGGGACACTAAACTCAGGAGTTGAATCTTAAAAATACATTCCAGTGCCTTATCTATTAACAAAAATGTATCTTATTTGTGTATCACTTGTATTTTTTTGTGAATCCTGTAGTCAGCAGTGGGTTGTACCAGTCAAACTGAACCTCAGCAGGAGTGTTTCTAAGCACAACGTGCATTTTCTATGCCACATGTTGTTTGGGATTGCTCAAGTATTGTGTGCTAGTGAGATAAGAACCTGTGTTATGGCTATCTGATAGCCTGGCCCATTAGTGGGGCTGGGGAACCTGCTGAGGTATGCTGGGAGATCTATTAAATATCTGAGCCACTTTCTGTTCTGTCTCTTCACCTGTGAGAATATAATCTTAGAGGTCAGTCTCTACTAGACCTTTGGTCTAGGCACATGGAGGTATGCGGGTATGTCCCTTCCTGGGAGGAGCTCCTGAACGTGTTGGGTGGGAAGATAAGAGCATATGACCTTGAGACAAGCTGTTCTGTCCCCCACATATGGAGATGTTGTGAGTGCTGGTTCAGTGGGAGGTTACACAAAGGACCATTCCTATGTTTGCCTGCCTTGGAAGTGAAGCTTAGAGTGACACTAAACTCAGGAGTTAAATCTTAAAAATACATTCAAGTATCCTAACTATTAACAAAATTGTATCTTATTTGTGTATCACTCGGCTGCAGATCCTCAAATGATCTCTGAATTGGTGCTGACACTGTCCTTCCTTCTAGATGGGGGCTACTTTTGTCCCCCATGGTGCCTGTGTGTGTTGTAAAGAGGCCACCGCTCCAAGCTCGCTGCCATGATGGACTACAATCTCATGTTTAGTTTACTAATTTGTATTGAGATCATAGGCGTGCGCAGGAGGTGAGCCGGGTGTGCCTGGGCACACCCTAATAACCCCAAGCACAACACCAAATTCACAACAGCGGGCACTGTGTTTTAGTCCCTGAGCTGGTGGGGAGATCACAAAGATCCCTCTGTGACTGGCTTAGCGATACAGAATGCAGCATCAATTGCCACTCACATTCCTCACATAACAGCCGCAGTACTGGATGCCTGGGAAGCTGTGATGAAGCCTAGCTGAGGCTTCCCAGGCTTCTCTTCCAATCAGGAAGTTGGGCGGGTGGTCCCCAGCTGGAAGAGGTAAGGGGCAGTTGAAGAGATGAGAATCCAGGATGCATCAGTTCTGTGTATATACACGTGTGTGTTTGTACTTTTGTGTGCACACCCTAATGCAATAGGCTACATATGCCTATGGCTGAGATTGAGGTTGCAGTCCATCACATGAGCGAGCTTGGAGCAATGGCTACTTTACAACACACACAAGGACCATGGGGAAGAAAAGTAGCCCCCCTCCAGAAGGAAGGACAGTGTCAGCACCAATTCAGAGATGATTTGAGGATCTACAGCCGAGTGATACACAAATAAGATACATTGTTATTAATAGTTAAGGTTCGTGAATGCATTATTGAGATTTAACTCCTGAGTTTAGTGTCCCTTGAAGATGAGGAGGGTGAGAATCTGCAGAGGCACCCGAGATTGCAAAATGTAAGCAACTTTTGTGACAACTACAATCTTTAATGTTCACATAAGGACGGTACAACATCAACATATTTTGTGGCTCTAATGTGGCCACTTCCTCAGGAAGGTGTAAGGGGACACTTTGGGCAGTAATGCGCAGGGGTGGCCAGGACGATGAGGACTTGTGGTGCTGGATTTAAACAAATGGGAACAGAGGCCATTGTATTAAAGCCCATTTCCACCTTTGCTGAGGTATTTAAAAAAAAAATATGCCAGCAATGTATACAGAGTGAACATAAAGTAGGTATATGCAGCTGCTGTATATGAACAGAGAAACTTACATTTTTTGCTAGCTTGCCTCTCCATATCCTCATGGAAATGGCCGTCTCTGTG
The DNA here is from genome assembly GCF_000935625.1 of Nanorana parkeri. NCBI lineage: Eukaryota > Metazoa > Chordata > Amphibia > Anura > Dicroglossidae > Nanorana > Nanorana parkeri. The sequence goes on along the minus strand of NW_017306687.1, from coordinate 1,235,138 downwards.
CTTTGCAAGCAATGTGTGTATATTACAACTGAGCTCTCCACCCCCCATTTATTGGTATTCATAGTGGCACCCATCCCCCCCTGGACAGTGTATTTTGTGCAGAAGCAGAGCTGGTGTGCAGTGATCATGTTACACATGTTACACAGAATCACAGGGAGAGGGACAGTTGTTTACAGCCTGCTTTACAATCTGAGCCTGCTGTCAGACTGAATTTCCTGTGGAGAAAATATTGAATTGCTAGGATTCAGGCCTAATAAAAACTTCATAAAAAATAAAGTAAGCCTTCAATGTGATTCATGAAAATGTACACACACATACATCATCACTGCACCTCTTCATTACCACAATAACTGCTAATCATTTACAAAGGTTGAAATGGACTTTAAGGTAAGTATGTGTCTGTGGATGCTTCCATTCTGACCGACAGCACCAGGCCCATGATGCTCCTAATCCGGCCCTGGGGGTATGTTCACACCGCACACTCGTGCATCAGCACATGCTAATAGACTAACTCAGCATGTTGATGTGAACTGACATAAAGTCTTCCTGCCCTGTCCATATGCTGGGACTGTGTTGACCAACCCAGCCCAACGCATGTCAAATGAACAAGCTCTCAGTGGTTAGAGAGCTTTATTCATTTGTATCTTTTGTGTCTGCCTAGAGCACAGCTTTAAGATGAAATTTAACACAAAACAGCTTCCTTTAAAATGGTGACCTTAATTTCTCCGATAAATGGAGAAGTTTTAACTTACGCAAATTTGTATTCCCAAATGAAGTGAAGCTATGAGCACAGAAAACGTGACCAACATATGCAAAGCTGTGTATAGAGCGTGTCCACGTGCGCAGGTCAGCTGGCTTCATATTTCTGGATTTTGAAGCAATTTTTGTTGTTTTTCTGTCATCACTTGGTCATACTGGGGGTTCTATGAGGAGTAAACACCATAAAACGCAGCTGTACTATCAATAATCCCAATACGCTTTGCACTATGGTGCTCAGAGTTTAGTGTCCCCTTATGGCGCTGAAAAGCCCTCTGATTATTAAGCCTGCCAAAAGAAGACACCATAGAGAAAAAATCCTACTGGACCTTATCTCTTTATAGGTTTTGGAGCTCATCAGCTACCCAATATTTATAGGTCTCTAGGGCTGCTGTACAAAAAAAAGAGGGCGGCTTCTTCCAAATTGATATGTTGAAGATTTCGCCCCTTTTTAATAGTTAAACTATGAAATGTCAAGTTCAGAAATGTTTTATTTTGACATTATTATCCTCCAAAGTGCACAATGCTCAATTTTATACACAAGCAAAAAAAAAAACATACAGTGTTTGCCCGAAAATAAGACCTACCCCGAAAAAAGGACCTAGTACTATTTTTGGGAATTGCTAAAATATAAGGCCTAACCCGAAAATAAGACCTACCCCGAAAAAAGGACCTAGTACTATTTTTGGGAATTGCTAAAATATAAGGCCTAACCCGAAAATAAGACCTAGTTGTGACCATTCCCGGGGCCGGTGGTGTCATAAGGGGGAACGTGAAGAGCCGCGGGAGAGAATCAGCGGTCCCAATGAAATGCACTCCGCCTGTGAGGAATCTATAGTGAAAGCGCGCTTCGCCCATTCTGGCCAGTGATTGGTTACCAAATTGCTTTTTGCCCTGATTGCCCTGATCACCCTATTCTTAACTTTGCCATTTTGAATTATTTAATTTGGATTTGCATTAACTTTGGATTGTTATGCATTAAAAAAAATAAGACCTACCCTGAAAATAAGACCTAGTGTGTTTTTTTGAGCCCCAAAAAAATATAAGAAAATTTCTTATTTTCGGGGAAACACGGTATTCATCTGTAAAGCAGACCTCGTACTTCCCTGAGAAAAAAATTGCCCAGTTGCCCTTTTTTGAACAGTACCATTGGTAAGCAGGCAGACATAATATACATGAATATTAGAGGTGCACCGAAATTGAATTTTTAGACCGCAACAAAAAATAAAAAAATTGTCAAAATTGTTTATTTTTTCTAACTTTCAAAAAAATATATTTAATTGGTATTTATTTATTTTACTTTACTGTCGGGGGCTCTGGGGAAATATCAGGGGTCTAAACATACCACTAATATTTCCATTTTGAAATAGAAAAAGAGATTGAGGACACAGAGTCCTCAATCTCTTTTTCTGCAGCCCCTGTTATGAATGAACAGGAATCCTCTATACTGAGTGTTCCTGTTCATTCATAAATTGTGGAGATAGTATCAGTTACTATCTCTACAATCATGAATGGACAGGAAGTGATGTAGAGCACTTCCTGATCATTCATAATTAAGGTCACAGTAAACATATTCTGTCCTCAATTTTTTACAAACACTCAGTGATCACTGATCACTGACTGCTTGTACCCGCTCTCCTTCCTGACTCCTTCATCTGTCACAGGAAGCTGAGCGGGCGGTGCGGGGAGGAGAGCTCAGCCTCCTGTGGCATGACTGACAGCTGAATCCCCGCCTGCACTGCCGGTTCAGCCTTCTCTGACAACTGTTTCCTCCCCGCTCTCCATCCTGAGTCTCTGCCTGTCACAGGAGGCCGAGCGGGGCGGTGTGGAAGGAGAGCTCGGCCTCCTGTGACAGACTTGACAGCTCTCACTTCCTTGCCCCACTCGGCCTCTTCAAGATTTCACTTCTCCCCACTGGATGCTGCTCTGTGTCAGAGGGGACGCAGAGCAGCGCCCAGTGGGGAGGAGAGAACTCATGGATACACCGCAATTTCAACAACAAAAATTGTCATTTTGGACATTTTGCCCAAAAAAACATTTTCAGGTGATATGTTTCAGCTGCTGAAAATTTTCAGTGCATCCCTTATGACTATGGTTCTTCAGCTACCCAACACCTATGAATGTTCCAGACTCACTTACTTGGTAATAAATGTCCTAGGCAGTCATCTATGGATGCAGGTCTTGTCCTCTGGATTGTCAGAATGATATGTGCAAGTCACTTTGCTTTAGATTTTGTATTGCAGTTGTGCATAGAGAAATAGCAAGGAGGGTGGAGAGAGCGCAGAATACCTGTAGGTTCTACTGAAAAACACAGTCCTTGGTCTTCTGCATGTCTTTCTAATTTTCTGTGTCCCTCTCTCACAGGGCTATACTGCCTGGACTATTGCACTTCAAAGTGGCTTCTTAACTCAATTTCAGAGTTCAAAGCAGGACAGCAATCGAAAAGCTCCTGTGTTAATTTCCTACTCATTCAGTCTCTCACCACCTCCATGGGGGGACAACTGTAGTCTGCTTGCTCCAGACCCAGGCCCGGCGCTACCGCAAGGCAAGTCAGGCGGCCGCCTGAAGGCGCTGCAGGGTGAGAGTGGAAAAACTGGGCATTTTGACAAGTACTTGTACTTGTCAAAATGTCCCGATGTTTGCGCTATGTTTTTTTTTTTTCACTTACCTTCGGTGCGGGAGAGCAGCCGCGAGTCAGCGCTGGTCCAGTGGGAGGAGCTCCAGGTGGGGTCCTAATTTAGCTGGCCGGCAAATGCCAGAGGATCCCGACACGCACGGCACATCAGGCAGTCGCCGGCCAGCTAAATTAGGGGGGAAGGGGGGGCAAAAATGCACCTTGCCTGTGTAGGCATGAATCCTAGCACCGGCCCTGTCCAGACCCAAATATCCCTCCATGGCAGCCAGTGTCTTCAAGGAGTCCTCAGAATAGAGAGGGGATCCTTGCAGCTTCCCATTTAAGTCTATACTGGTCATCTTAGTCAATAGTGGTCATCTTGGTCTATACTGGTCATTTTAGTATGTACTGGTCATCTTAGTTCATACTGGTAATTTTAGTCCATACTGGTCATCTTAGTATGTACTGGTCATCTTAGTATGTACTGGTCATCGTAGTATGTACTGGTCATCTTAGTCCACACTGGTAATTTAAGTCTATACTGGTCCTCTAAGTCCATACTGGTCATCTTAGTCTCTGATGGCCATCTTAGTCCATACTGGTCATTTTAGTCCATACTAGTCATCTTAGTCTCTGCTGGCCATCTTGGTCTGTACTGGTCATTGTAGTCCATACTGGTCCTCTTAGTCCATACTGGTCCTCTTAGTCCATACTGGTCATTTTACTACACACTAGTCCTCTTAGTTTGTACTTAGTCCGTACCGATTTAGTTTCTTTTTGAGTGAAATTCTGAGAATCTTTAGGACGACAATTTGGATTCGTTTGAATTCAGAAGCATTCAAACTTGGAAATCTGGATGCATCTAAATCTTTGAATTTAATGAAATTCCATTCAGAGTGAAACTAAATGTACATTTCTAGTGTAGAGGATGTGAGGGCACTGAGGGACATGCCTTCTCTGCGGTGCTGGAGGGAGCGCTGTCGGCTTCAAGGATCGGACGAGTATAACCAGTACAAGCTAAAAAAACTTTTTCACCCTATGCTGAAATTGTCGGTTAACCCTTGCAGTGTGTGTGTGGGCTTGTTAGCCCTGGGAATGAGGGGGGGGGGGGGGGGGTAGCCCTACTGCAGGGATTAATGCAATTTGGCCCTGGAGTTCTTCTTTAACTATAAAGCAATTAAAGATTTTTTTTCACATACCAACATAATACATAATCTTCCCATCGCTGGATAACACTACATTGACGACACTACATTGTTCTAGCACAATAACATTTTATTTGCAGCCATGAGAAAACATAAGTGAAAGGGATTTATTGAGATATTAATAACACATTGCTCTTCGGTAAACATTCCAAATGTTGCGCTGAGAAGCTTCGCAGCGTTCCGGAAGGCCCCCTTTTCATCAGCTGCTCCTGCTACAGAAAATCGACTTCAAAAGCCTCGACATAACTAATGACATTTCATGGTCACTGGCTATTGTAGAGCGAGGAAAAGGCAGCAATGGAAATTTAAATTGCTGCAGGTTTTTAATCAACAGAAAATTCAGATATAAGCCGTCTCGGAGTGAAGAAGGAAGGCTTCCAGAGAGATCGTTTTATCATAATAATTGTACTGGCAGCAATGAGATATTCTTGAAAGAGGCATCTTCACAAAACACATGCTGCATTGTGTTAACATATTTAAAATTGTGGTAAGAAGACCGAGTTGCTGTAGAGGAGGAAAAATAAAATAAAACACGTGACCGCATGGTGAAAGGAGCTGCGGGTTATTCACTGAACTGCGGCCAAGTGAGGTAACTTAATTTGTGGGAACTTAAATGTGATCGTTCATTGTAAGATCACTGTAGGGAATAGGGTGAGGAACAGCTATGGTGTATTGAAACTGAGGATGTTTACATGTCATTACAGATGAGGGTGGGATTCACAATATGCTCCAATGACCCTTCCTGGAAATAAGACTGAAAACCAGCAGAATTAGATTGTTAGGTGTCTGTAAAGCTCAATTCCAGCTTAAAAAAATAATTGTCCTACAGGAGTTACAGTGATAATAAAGTCAAAAGGTTTTTCATATATTTCAGATGCTCATAAAAAATCCCTTACAATGGATGCTGCTCTTTGATGAGTCCCCTGAGCACTGGTCTTGATATCCTGTTTTAGGGTGGCTCCTTTTCCTTGCTGGGTCCTATGGAGCCACCCTTGTGTGTGCTAGAAAGTTGTGTGTATCTCCACAAACACACAGATACAGCAAGGCAAACCAATCCTCTGTTTCTTGCCCCCCCCCCCCCCCCCTCCCCGCCCCCTCTCTCCCTC
>NW_017306687.1:1200716-1229280 GCF_000935625.1 Nanorana parkeri | reverse complement strand
CCTTTTTTTTTCGCCCCCCCCCCCCTCCTTCCTCCTCCCTTCTCCAAGCTAGAAGATATGCAGCTGATGGAGACTTCTATGGCCCATGTGATCTTGTACTGAACAGGAAGTTCAGGGAATTAAGAGGGCTGGTTTCGAGGAATCTATTGAGATTTGTATATCATACATGCTGAGAGGGGTAGACAACTCCCTGGATTTTAGGGTCATGACATGCCTGTGAACTGTCCCCTGCAGACTTACTTCTCTGATCTAGTTTGGGTCCTCTTCTGGCTTGAAAGACACCCAGCATCATTCAACCTGCTTCCTGTGAGTCCAGGTCATCATGGACATCATGGGTAGACATGTGCACTGGCAAAAAATTTGTTTCGTTTCGTTTTGATTCGGATTTTGTGTTATTTAGTTTTTCAGGATTTGGGTGTGAAAGTCAATTCGGATTCAGAATTCGGATTCGGACAAATTCGTTAGCGGTAGTTCGTTCGAACGTTTGTTTTGTTTTAGTTTCTTAATCGTTTAGTTCATTCCTTCGTCTGTTGCAGCAAAGTGACATTTGAGGGGAGGGAAATGTTTTTCTCCTTCTCTAATGTCACTTTGGTCCAACAAACGAACGAACTACCGCTAATGAATTTCGGAAACGGAAATTCGGATTCATTTGCATTCGTTATACCTGTAATTCGGAATTCGGATACATCTGAATGTCCGAATTTCCGAAAATTCGTCCGAATTTCGATTCGGAATGAAACAAATTGCACATGTTTAATCATGGGCACTTGTCATCAAGTCATCCTGGGCTCACAGGAGAATGCTGCAGGGAAAAGCGCCACATCCTTGTGAGGCTTGCATTAAAAAACACAAGGCTTTGTTGACCATTTCCCCTCCTATACTGCTGCTGGGCTGGACAGGATGGAACTTTTTATTGTGTAAAATGGGGTTGTAGGGTGTGTTGGGAGATCAACTGCTGTTTGAGCTTTCAGCACAAGAGAAAGCAAACAAATAAAGATCTTTGGGGAACGGAATGTTTCTTTGATTGTGACGATAATAATTCGATTATAATTTTGGTTTATCTGGAAAAACAACAGGTGTGCATCATATCAAAAGAAAAATACTCCCAAATAGGTTTGAGAAATATGTAGGTGGAGCAGCATAAAGGCTTGTGTGGGCGAGCAAATGCAGCTTGTACTCAGTTGATTTCACTTTGCATTTGAGATCAGTTTGATACATCACAACTCATCACAACTGACCTCTTGAGCTATTCCAAGTTGACTTTGCATTCATATTGACTTGTATGGGGAACAAAAGCTCTTCTGACCCAAACAAAAGATGACGGGGATTATTCACAAAAGGGTGAAGAGTTTGGAGAGGGCAGGAGAAGTGAACAATCTAGGACAACATAGATGATTTGAAAAAATTCTCAAATTCGGCTCACTTTCCAGTTCAGCTATGTTGTCCTAGATTGTTCACTTCCCCTACCTTCTCCAAACTAGTCACCCTTTTTTGAATAACCCTGTGAGTGCCCAAACCCTTAAAACAAACTTTCTCAACCTTTTTACCCCTGAGGTACCCTTGAATTATTTTAAGGCCCAGGGAACCCCTGCTACAAAATGATTACTCCCGCAGCTGATGTTACATTAGCACAATCAGTAAACTATACAAGGTTTTAATAAAATAATAAAGAATATGGCACATCTAGAGTATTGGACACCTACTGTAGGCCGGAACATTCTTTATCACCCACCTGCTGTATATGACAACATTATTTTCAGTAATAAAGTTAAATTGAAAATTGTCTTCTTGCAGAAGTTGTCAGTTTAGGTAGCAGATCAGTTCTCCGGTGCTCACTGCTCAAAGAACCCCTACCAGCCTCAGAAAGAACCCTGGTTGAGAAAGGCTCCCTTGGAATGACAGCACCGTACACTGCAGTAAACTATAGCATGGTAAAGGCTCAAGCAACTGTCCTATATAAGAAGAAAGAAAGAAAGAAAGAAAAAAAAATATAGCTCACACTGTGCACCATACATCTCAAAAAGTACTTGTGTTCAGTTAGGCCCGAGACAAAAAGAAAAATAGGCAGCGGGCCTATATGACTAAGTGAAAAGGGGAGACAAGGAATATAAGAGTTAATTAAGGGACGTGTTAACAGGGTCGGGTCACTTACCTAATTGGTCAGGTTCAAAGTTCGGGCGGAGCCGTTGTGGTGGTCTGAGGAGGAGGGTCTCACTGGCTTTAGCCCTCATTCACACTGTAATCGGCCCGCACGTACAGCTCCGTGCAGGGCCGTGCCGAGCAGCTCCCGGGAAGGACAGGTGATGCGTGTGATTAGTACGCAGCCCCCGTCCTTCTCTATGGGACTACGTGGCCATACACCCCCCGTGCACCCGTCCATGCGGGTGAGCGTACTTGTATGCTGACAGGATGGATCCTGTCTGCGTCCGAGCCAGGAAACACGCACCCCTACGGAACTGCACTTGAGGTGAGCGTAGGGGGGCGTACGGTCGCATAGTCCCGTAGAGAAGGACGGGGGCTGCATACTAATCAGACGCTGCACCTGTCCTTCCTGGGAGCTGCTCGGTACGGTCCTGCACGAAGCACGGAGCTGTACGTGCGGGCCGATTCCTGTGTGAATGAGGGCTTAGTCGGAGATCGTTGGATGAAGAGAGAACTTCCCGCCCACCCGCCTTGTTATTGGGTGTTCGTGGTCTGTTTTTCTGTCATAGCAGTGTTGGCTGTTTGGGGTCTTTTGAAGTCAGAAAATTAAGTCTGGTGGATAACGTTTGGGGACCTTTCTTCCTATGGGTCCTCAAGTCATGGTGGTTTATGGTAGTCGAACAGGTGATTTAGATATGGATGTTTCTGTGGTCAATATGATGGTTGGCGGTGTGGTGCGGCTGGGGGCCTAACAGTTTCAAGGAGTTTACCGCAGAGACAGCATATCTGTTAATACGTTTTGGCCTTCAAAAAGACCCTGAAACCTCACGCTTGATTTTACAGTTCTGTCATGTTTAATATTTGTATAATAAAAAGGCTGCTATGGCCATTTAACTCCATCAGAGGTGTAGTCTGGTTTATTGGGACGAAGATAGCAGGTTGGTGGTTACAGCAGTCTCGGCATCAAGGGGATTGGGGACATCTGTTCTACATTAGTCAAGGTAAATGAGAAAAGATAACACAAACACAGATTTCAGGGTATGCTATATTTAATTGAAAGTCTTTTCATAAATACATAAGTGGGTTAAATTAACTGATATCGCATGATTTAAACAATATATAAAAGAAATCCAGAACCTACCAAAGACAAGGAGCCTTATAATCACCCATGGCATTGTTCATTCCTCTGATCATTACCTGTCCTATCTCACATTCCTTCGATCTTCAGGCTGACAAAAATTTTCAAAGCCCAACCTTTTTTTTAAGTAGGGTAGTAGGGGGATGGTTAGAACTAGGGATGCACCAATACCATTTTTTTTCGGTATTGAGTATGAGTACCGATATTTTATTTCGGTACTCACCAATACCGAATACCGAGACCGGCATCCCTAAGTACCGTGGGCCCGGATTATTAGGAAGCCAGGTTGCGGGTCATGGCTTCCTGTTCCCTCGTGACTTCGAGGCAGCCTGGCTTCCATGTCTAATCTCTATAAAAATGAGTAAACTAAATATGAGATTGTAGTCCATCATGGGAGTGAGCTTGGAGCAGTGACCACTTTACAACACACACAGAAACATAATGTATGCAAAGAATAAAAAGTCTGATACTATCTATAGGTATCTGTTTGTGCATTGCCATTAATAAACATTTCTAAAGGTGCCTGTGTTGTAATTTTTGGGGTGAATTTTCTCCTTAAAATGTACCTGTGCCCAGACTATGTACACTAAAGTGTTTGCATGTCATGAACCAACAGTAACAGAAACACGCCCTCTGTAGCTATAGGCATTGTGGAGAAGTGCATCTTCAAAGTTCACAACAGAGGCACAGGAATCACAACTTCTTTTAGCTTTACTTTTTGTTAGCAGAATCTTTACAGCCTTCTAATGTAAACACACAGCGGATGTTTCCAAGCTGTTAGAAACCACATAAACTCGACTAGTCAGCATGGGGGGGAGGGGGGGGGGGTTGCTGAGAAACAGCATGAGTTGCATAGTGTCACTGCTAACTGGCTCACAGTTCCAATTCTGATTGCTAAACAACTGGAGCATGGACAGAAGTCAAACATGGTCCCTGTGTGTGTTGTAAAGTAGTCACCGCTCCAAGTCCACTCCTGTGATCTCATATTTAGTTTACTAATTAGTATTGATATTGTAGTTCATCACAGGAGTGAGCCCTCCAGAAGGAAGGACAGTGTCAGCACCAATTCAGAGATGATTTGAGGATCTACAGCCGAGTGATACACAAATAAAATACATTTTTGTTAATAGTTAAAGTACTTGAATGTATTTTTGAGGTTTAACTCCTGAATTTGATGTCACATTAAAGGAGAACTATGGGGTTAAGGCTTTTCCCCATAGTTCTCCTTAGGGTAACGGGAGGACACAAACTAGCGTCCTCCTGTCACACTAAGCTCAGTATACCGCAAGCTACAGCTCGCGGTATACTGAGGCGCCACAGTATAACGCGAGCTACTGCTCGCGGTATACTGAGACGCCGCAGCTGAAGCGGATCCCGACAATTATGCCGGGATCCGCCCAGCTGCGTGAGTGACAGCTGGCTCTGCCTATCTAGAGGCAGAGCCAGCTGTACCCACCCCCTCCCCCGTCCGATCCGCCAGTCAGCGCTGGCGGATCGGAGCGGGGAGGGGGGAAGCCAGCCCCTCCCCTGTCATGGCAGAAAGCTGTGACAGGATCGAGAGGTGAGCGAACGCCGGTATGTGTTCGCTCACCTCCCGATCTACTGAGCCGACCTGTGACAGTCTCATTGTCACAGGTCGGCTAGAACTATGAGGTGAGTGAAAAGCACTCACCTCATAGTTCTCCTTTAAGGAAAATTACGCTAAGTGGGCATTTCTTTCACTTTAAAAAGAGATTCTCTCCTTCATTTCTGAGTCTACAGGATAGAAAGTAATCTTAAAAAAGTGATCTCCGGAAAGGAAATCTCCAAAATGGAACATAGATTGCAAACAAAAAGAAAAACAAATAAAAAAAAACCATGAGAGGGGTTTTACCCATTCCCAACGCTATATATAATGAAAAAAGTTTGGGCTTTAGATATTCAATTAACAAGAAAGAAAGAGTAACACACACCTGTTAATGACTAATCATTTAGATATATTTCCAGTGCTTGGAACTCGTGTACCTTTTATGTTTTCCACCTTTGACAGAATTCAGTGTTACTATGTTATTATATTCAACCGAAATATATATTAAAAAAACAATCCATACTGACGCATGATTGCCAGCTCATACCATCTGCTTTATGTGCCTTATATGAGACAGTGACCCACCCCTGGATCATACAATAGGGGTGTCACACAGACTTTGCACCTTTGAGTTTAAAGGAAGTTCCATCATAGTTCACGTAAATCCTTCCTATTCATGTATTCCTGCTATAGTCATAATACATGCATCTTCTTCTTCAGTCCAGGCAGAAAATTACAGACTTGTCTATACAGCTCATAAATAGGTTGGTTTCTATTATTTATTTCTTCCACACCTGTACATTCTATGGAGTTTCTTGGTGTCATATAATAAGTGTATGCATAGTCATCTGGGTAAACAACCATTCCATTTGTAAATTTGTAAAAACCCAACAGATCTTCTTGGGATGAAAGAACTGCCCCAGGCTTTATTATGGCAGTTGAAACCTTAAAAGAGAACTATGGGGTAAGTGTTTTTCCCAATAGTTGTCCTAAGGGTCATGGGAGGACATATACTAGCGTCCTCCCGTGTCCCAAAGCTCAGTATAGCACAAGCTACAGCTCGCAGTATACTGAGAACGCCGCAGCCTGGACGGATCCCGACATTACTGTCGAGATCCACCCAGCTGCGTGAGTGACAGCTGGCCCTTCCTATCTAGAGGCAGAGCCAGCTGTACCCGCCCCCTCCCCTGTCCGTTCCTCCAGTCAGCGCTGGAGGATCGGAGCAGGGAGGGGGGATTCCTGAAGGGAGCCGTAACTGACAGTCAGGCTCTCTGCAGGGAGATGGTCGAGAAGCGAGCGAGCGACGGTATGTGTTCGCTCACTTCCCGATCTATTGAGCCATCGTGTGACTGTTTCAATGTCACACGTCGGCTCGAACTATGAGGATGAGTGTTTTTCACTCAACTCATAGTTCTCCTTTAAGCCATAGTGACTCTGAATAATTAAGATGTGGACTCTAGCACCAAAATCTCTATTTCTAAATGTGCTCCACTAAAGGGAATTTGGCAGCAGAGGCTAACACTATTGCCTAGCGGCACTGTGGTCCTGGACTGGGATGTGGTGTTTGTAGGATTGGAGAACTTTTCTCTGGGAGGCATCATAACACCTGCTAGCTCCAATCATACAACTTACCTCTATGAGATCCCTGATCCCATGATTGTGTTGATTGGAACCACATTCACTATATTTATTTCCAGTGAATTCTTGTACAAGTCATTCTGAATTTGGAAAGCTAGTGAGATGACTAGCAACAGTGGCGGACCTAAGGAGCAATGGGCCCTGGTGCAAGATTTTATCTCGGGCTCCCCCCAACCCCCCTGGCGTTCCCTGCACTAAAATAGCTTACACTCTAATGTCCCCCCACAGTCACACAATATTATTATACATTTATATAGCTCTGACATATACCGCAGTGCTGTACAGAGAACACTGAGCCAGTCACATCAGTCTCTGTACAGAGGAGCTTACACTCTAATGCAGAATGACACCAACTGTGGAGGGACTACAAATCCCAGCAAACATTTATACAGCAATGCAGAATAGTATATAAATTGGTGCACTGGACTCTGGACTCAGGGATGTGCTGGACTCAGGGATGCGCTGGACACGGGGACACGCTGGACTCAGGGACGCCCTGGATATGGGGACGTGCTGGACACGGGGACATGCTGGACACAGGGACGTGCTGGACTCAGACGCACTGGACTCAGGGACGCACTGGACTCAGGGGTGATACGGCGGTGTGTCCTTTATACCGCCTGCATTGTATTCAGGCAGATACATTGCAGGCGGTATACGGGCCCCCCGCAGTGCTCCCAGCTACAAGCAGCAGCTGAGCAGACATACCGCCCCTGTCAGTGGGCCCCTCCCTAGCCTTGGCCCCTGGGGTGGCTGCACCGGCGGTAGTTCCGCCGCTGACTAGCAAGATATCTTCAAAAAAAAATACAGCAAGTCCAGTTGCTGTGATTTATTTTCTACAGGTATACCATGACCCGGATGAATGAGAACTTTCACAGGCACTTCCAAAGTGAACCTGTGCCCAGATCAAGCACACTAAACTATTTACATATTCTAAACAAGCAGGAAAAGCACGTATCCTCATTCATTTCTGTACCTATAAGCATTGTAAAGAAATAATTTCCAAGTTCACAACACAGGCTTAGTTTTTGAGATGAGAACAGAATCTTGGCAGCCAACGAGTTTCTTGGTTGGAATCCAGGTTTGCCAGGGACACTATCGGCGTGAAGTTTGCACAATCTCCCTGTACTTGGGTGGGTTTACTTCCACACTCCGAAAGACATGCTAGTAGGTTGATTGACTCCTGTCTAAATTGGCCCTAATATGTGTAAGCATGAGAAAGGAACCTTAGATTGTAAGCTTCTTGAAGGCAGGGACTCATGTGAATGGATAGAATGTAAAGCTTAGTGTGAACTGAAGGCGCTATATAAATACATGTAAAAGGTGATAAAGTACCAGCCTTCTGATGAAAACAAGCTGATGGAAATGGACTGAAATCCACTTCAGAGTCTTTGTTGTGATATTTGAAAATAAATAACTTCACATTAAAATCAACTAGAGACGTCGGGGTGGTTTGTTTTAAAGCTCTTTTACTGCTTGTTGAGAACATGCAAGGAACAGGAAACAGGTGGACTTAGGGTTAGGGTCAGCAATAATCAACAGAAAGCAATAACATTCTATTAGTACAACAGTTATCTCTCTGCTTACCCCCAAACTTTTCATTTGCTTTGCCATTCTTGCTTTATTTTCTGAGTAATCCAGTTCAAAGGTTGCCATTAATATTGGAGAGGTGCTGCAGTTTCTGGTACATAAAACTAGTCACTGCTTCTCCCTTCTCTTGGGAAGTGTGAATGGTCATGTAACCCCACCCCTTGTAGTTTATAGAAGGCAGCACTGGTGTCGTTACATCAAGCACTGCTTGGAATGGGTGGATCTAGTCTTTGGATGAAACACATGAACTCCAATTCACTTTGATAGGCACTTTCTGTAAATACAATCATGTTTGAAAGCACATTAAACTCAGAATTTAGATCTTAAAAATACATTCAGGTACCGTAAATATTAACAAAAATGTCTCTTATTTGTGTATCACTCGGCTGTATATCCTCCAATCATCTCTGAATTGGGGCTGACACTGTCCTTCCTTCTGTAATTATTATTTTTGGGGGGGCAAAAATTAGAAAATAAATACAATAGATTCAGATGAATGTCAACTTCTGCATTGTTTATTCACCTTTACAAGCTGAACTATAGGTAGACATAGATTAATGCATCATTAAATTATTTTAAATAGGGATGCACCATACCGGTTTTTCGGTATCGAGTACGAGTACCGATATTTTGCTTTCAGTACTCGCCGATACCGGTGCTTGCGCTGGCATGGAGCTGGCTTCCCGGGCAATCAGGAAGCCAAGTGGCAGGGAATGACTTTCCCCTCGGCTTCCTGATTGCCTGGGAAGCCGGCTACATGCTCTTTGGCCGGCTTGATTGTGAAATGCCGGGAAACCGCTTTCCCAACCAATCAGCATCAAGCAGGCTTCCCGGCCAATCAGGAAGCTTCCTGATTGGCCATGGAGCCGGCTTCCTGCTGATTGGCTGGAAAGCCGGCTTCCCAGCCAGTGAGCATGGAGCCGGCTTCCTGGCCAATCAGGAAGCCGCGAGGCGGGTCATTACTCGCCACCCGGCTTCTTGATTACCCAGGAAGCTGGCTTCATTTCCCCTACGGCACTTCCGTTCAGAGGAAATCTTACTCTGACCGGAAGTTCCGGAATCGGGGAAGGTATCGGAGCATTTGGGCGAGTATGAGTACTTGCCCAAATACTCGGTATCGGCACCGATACTGATACTAGTATCGGTATAGCTGCTTCCCTAATTTTAAATGTATGTAGTGTACATACCTTGATGCGACATGGTATCAGCCTTTGCAGTCTCCTATACACCAATACTCAGGCTAGAAGAGGGAGAAGCAGCACAAGGAGCCAGACAGCTATGAATGGACAGTTTTTGCGAAACATCCCCTGCCCCCACACACTGAAACTCACCTCTCCAGTGACCCCCAATTGCTTCTTCAACAGGTTTTCACTACTTCTTGTCTATGTGAATTTGCCTCAGTTGAACATCTTTGCTCTAGACAGGCTTCCTGATAGTGACAACGGTGGACCATACCTGTGCAATGTGTGTCAGCTTGTAGCCTCTACTAGGGCTCATGTAACAGGGTGACAACACAGGAGCACAATTGGGTCACCACATCACAGGAAGCCCTAACTCATGTCTCTTCTGGTAATTGACACCATTGACATGTCTGGACTCTTGGCCTACCAAATGGTCTTGTGACTTCATTGCACTGCCACTGTTGAAAGTATTAGAAACCTGTGAGGACTCTACTGATGGACACCTTCGTCAGGCAATAGGAGGTGTCCATGTCACCAGGGAGTGAAGTAGGTACTAGAAGAATGACCATGCCACTCTGCAGTCCACAAAAAGTAGTTTTGGGACCCAACAGGTGAAATGATTGTAGATCCAAGTACGTACATGGGGCATTTAGGTAGATTTTTTTGGATAAAATCTTTAGATTAGTTGAATGGGGCTCAGAGGGATGATGATACTTTTATCCCCACCACCTGGAGATCAGATTTAATGAAAGCTGCGGAGATTGAACACAACTTCTAAAATTACGATGACATGTTCAGGATTAAATGAGATTTTAGGGACTGGATTCAGATCTACTTTAAACTGAAAAAACAAATGACGCAAAGCTCCCGATTAAGTCGCTGCGAACAATGCTGCCATGTCTTTGCTGAGGATTTTATAAATCAGCCCCATGTGTGATCACTTCACGATCAGGAAAAGTCAAATATGAAGCGCAGCTTCGCCGTGACGTGGAGTTTTCATATTCCCGCAGCTTGGCAGCTGCACAGTCACAACCAATTAGCCGAGAGCTGGTGAAAAGAGAAATATTTTTCAGAAGATGTTTAGTTAATGCTCCCAGATTATTTTCCATGTAACGTTCTCGAGGAATATGCAGGTCCCTGGGAGGATCACAGCGGTTCTCAGAACACAGAACATTCATGGGCCGGCTCACCATTTAATCAGTAGCTCAGGAGTGCGATGCTGACGGCCTGGGAAAGTGCTATGGATGCTGGACTTTGCTGTGCCAAGAACGTCAATGCTCAAATATATGTCAGCTGAGTTGAGAAGATTCCAGTATCACTCCCGGTGCCAAACTAAATACGGCTGTTTCTTTACTCCATAAATTCATAAACACTATTAAAGCCGAACTTCAGGCCGATATGAAAGATACAAATGAATGCAGCTCTGTGTTCATTATTACATCACTATTTGTTTATTAAATGCAAGCAGTGTAAGCAGGGGCGTATCTGCCGCAAAGCAAACAAGGCGTTTTCCTCGGGCGGCAGATTCCGGCAGGGGGCCAATGTACCGGCCCGCGAGGTGTAGTTAGGGATTTTTGCATCAGGAACTTGCATTTTCCTGCAGCAGAAATCCCTAAATTGGCGTTTACAAGTGGCAGCTGTCACCTAAGTTAATGATCAGGTGACAGCAGTTGCATTTAAACGCCTGCACACCCCATGTAATGATACAGGATATTTGGGGGGATTTGCAGGATTCAAAGGGGGCTCTGCAGCCTGCAAAGCCCACCACAGATCCTGCAGAGCCCCCCTGAGATCCTGCAGGGTCTCAGCAGGATCAGTGGGGGGCTTTGCTGGGTCCCAAGGGGGCTTTGCAGGATCTGGGGTGAGCTCTGCAAGGTCTATGGTGGACTGCAGGGTCTCAGGGAGGGCTGTGCAGGATCTGTGAAGGGCTCAGGCCGGGTCTCAGGGGGGCTTTGCAGGATCTGTGGCAGGCTCTGGGGCGGGCTCTGCAGGGTCTAGGGTGGGCTTAGCAGCCTTAGACCCCGCAGAGCCCACCAAAGATCCTGTAGAGACCACCACAGATCCTGTAGAGACCACCGCAGAGCCCGCCTGAGACCACAGCCAGGTGGGGTAAATTTAGTGTATGGGGGGGGCGCCCGAGTTTTGTCTTGCCTAGGGCAGCCCCAAACCTAAATACACCACTGAGTGTAAGTACCTACATCTGGCTTTGTATCCACTAGGGATGCACCGATACCGAATATATTTGGGCGAGTACTCATACTCGCCCAAATGCCCCGTTGCCTAGTCCGATACCAGAACTTTAGGAAGCAGGGCAGCGAGTCATTACATGCTACCCGGCTTCCTGATTTCCCTGGAAGCCGGCTCCATGCTACCTCATCACTTGGTGAAGAGGGGGCATGGAGCCGGCTTCCCAGCCATCCAGGAAGCCGGGCAGCATGTAATGACTTGCCGCCTAGCTTCCTGATTTGTCGGGAAGCTGACCAATCACGAAGCCGGACAGCAAGTCATTACCCCCCCCCCCCCGGCTTTCTGATTGGCCAGAAAACCGTCTTCATGCTTCCTCGTTCCATCAATCAGGAAGCTGGTTGAGAAGCTGGCCAATCAGGAAGCCAGGCGGCGAGTCATTACCCGCCCCACCCCCCAGTCTCCTGATTGGCCAGAAAGGTGGTTACATGCTTTCTCATCACCTGGTGATGAGGGAGCATGAAAACAGCTTCCGTGATAATCGGGTAGCTGGGTGGCGAGTCATTACACACCACCTGGCTTGCTTAATTGGACTTCCGGTATCGCTATTTGGTATCCGTGAGTACCGATACAAAATATCGGTACTCGATACCGAAAAAACGGTATTGGTGCATCCCTTGTATCCACCTCTTGTCTCTGGTTAGAAGAGGGATAAGCAGCTCAAGGAGTCAATTAGTTCTGCTGCAATGCTTATACGAGTACGAGTCATCACAACAGTGACTCCTCTCCTATCAGATGGCTGAGTGGGAGGCTTCTATCAGACAAAGGAGCTGCAAAGCAAGCTGTTGCATTGTGTTTTCTCCTCACGTAATGAATGGAAGATCATTACTGCTCTACACTATCCCAAGCTTCACCTTCACCAGTGCGGGTGCCTGCTGGGATCCATGCTTCTTATATCATACTGCACTTAAAAAGAAGTACCACGCGCCATTGATGTCACCATAAAAAAACGTTTTTAGATCCAACAGCTTGCATGATGCCGTCCCCGCCTAAAGACCGCCCAACATGCAAGCTGTCGCATCTAAATAAAGTTTTTTTTTTTTAAATGTTGCACTTCCTTTCAAGTAAAATAGGTATCTCTCTGCATTCCTGACTGGTATACCCTTGAGGATGAGTGCTGAAATGGTTGAAGACAGTGCCGCTCAAATCAATGCAGAGACAGGATGTGTGTCCAAATAAACATCTTTTTTTTTGATTGATAATTTTTTATATTGAAAGATTCAAATACACAAAAAAAAACCCGCAGTAGTGTACAGGAGTAAAGAAAGCTACATAATTAACACAATAGTATTATAAGTGGAGCAAACTGTCATTCTGGAGGCAATAATCTATATTTTGACCGTTACATGAGAAGTCGTATCCATGTTATCATCAATAAAGGATATTAGATATAATCATCTTACAGTCAACATGCCTTTTACCTAAATGTTTTAGAGCTATAGTAACAGTAGCACTATATATCAGTACCATACAGACATTCCTCGGTTACCGACTTACCTGCTTTGCAACCACTCGCACTTACGACGGACCTCCGACCTCGCGTGTCAGCGTCAGTGCGACGCGTTGCCGGCGGAAGTGACGTCCTCCGATCTTCACTGCGGGTCCCGGTAACTATTTTCATTGCCCGATGTACAGTAAGCTGTTCGGTACTGTACATCTGCAACGCTATACAGTAATGTACTAATGCAGTACAGTACTGTATAGAGTTCTTCACTTAACGACCAATTCATTTAACGACCTGGTCGTAGGAACGGAACTCGGTCGTTAAGTGAGGAATACCTGTATAGCCTTCTCACATCCATTTACTAAGAAAGAGAAAGATAAGAATAGGAAAATAATATAGAAAAGGTAGTTCTGCCCAGGGGTAGCTCCAAAATGAGTGACTACAGGACTTAGTAGTCCTAGTCCGGTGGTACGATTGCTGGAAGTATCTCCTGTTCCTCCCATATCTCCCAAATTTTATGATAAAGGGATATAGTATTGTTTATTCTTGCGGATAAGTATTCCATTCCCTGAACATCCTTCACCCTATTCACATAGTCCATCCCTAAGGGGGGATTACGGCGTTTCCAAAATAAAGGTATTAGACATATCGCTGCAGTTAACAAGTGGGTTGCTAGTTTCTTTTCATATTCATCCATTTGGAAATGGAAGGCCTAGCAGTCAATGAAGCAGAAAGAACGGAAGCAGCTTATTAAAGGTTTTAGTTAAAATAAAACTAACCATCTTCTAGTAAGATTGAATATATGAACAGGTTCAAAATACATGAAATATGGATCCTGTAGCAGAGGCACACCGCCAACACAAGGGTGACACATTAGGATAAATGGAGTGTAAGAATTCCGGCGTGTGATACCACCGATACAGGATCTTGTATTGAGTCTCTTTATACAGCGAGCACCAAATAAACATCTTTATTAACATATAGACGTATTGTCACAAGGGTGGCAACATTTTCGGGCTGCACAGGGTTCCTTCATCAGGCTGAATATATGCCCAAAGATGGCAATGTCTGGGGCCTCACTGGGTCCCCTTATCAGGCTAAATATGCCCAAAGATGGCAATGTTTCAGGGCCACACAGGGTCCCCTTATCAGGCTAAATATTAGGGCTGGTAATGATTAAAATTTTCGTGTTCGATTAATCGAAAAAAAAAAATGTAATCGATTGATTTCGATTAATTATAACGCACATCCAGATCCAACTACATTGGCCTATACACATACAGCACAGCAATGAAGTAATATAATGAACTAGGATCACACTAATCCGGCACGTTATCAATCTCACGTGCCCCACTCAATATGGCCGCCGCTTGAGTGGGGCAACTCAGAATAATAACGTGCTGGATTAGTGTGATCCTAGTTCATTTTATTACTTCATTGCTGTGCTGTCTGTGTATAGGTCAATGCCTTGGCTGGCGCTCGTGCAGAAAGTTTTCTGGGCAAACTCACCGGCTCAAGTGGTTCCATCGGCTAACATCAACGTCACCGGACTCTTCCCCCCTTCCCTTCGTTAGCCGTCACGGACATCGACGTCACCGGACTCCTCCCCTCTTCCCTTCGTTAGCTGACGGATCGCCGACGGGACTCCCTGAAGCCGGCGGAGAGTTGAGTGTTTTAATTAGCGATCAAAATAATTTTAATCGCTCAAAAAGTTTAACGATTAATCGAGAAATGAATCTTTAATTTCCACAGCCCTAATATATATGCCCAGTAATGGCAATGTTTCGTGGCCACACAGGGTCCCCTTATCAGGCTAAATATGCCAAATGATAGCAACATTTTGGGGCCACACAGGGTCCCCTTATCAGGCTAAATATGCCAAATGATAGCATTTGGATCTGTGTGGCCCCTGAAAAGGTGCCATGCTTGAGACAATATGGCTATGCGTCAATAAAGACGTTTATTTTGACACATTTCTTCAGTGTTTTGGTGACATTCTGTATCTCCTTTCAAGTACGGTCTCTTTACATACCCCACGGTGCTCTAGAAACCCTTTATCACATCTTAAATGTTTATTTAGGAAACAAAGATTGTAGACTCATAGATATATTATTATACTTATATTATGACTATTATTCCAGGTATTTATATAGCGCCATGATTTTTATGCAGCGCATTCAGGTCGGTGGGTGATGGGCTTCTTTTTTTTTTTATTTCAACGAGTCTGCGTCGTTGTGGACAGCGATGGACGCCGTGATTGGCCCTTGGATTATGGCGGTGGATTTATTTTTTACATGTTTGGTGTTTTTTTTATTAAAGGACTAGTCAAAAACCTTTGTTTAGTTTTTTTTTCCAATTTAAGGATTTTTTCTTAAAGTCTGGTCTCTTTATTTACTTTTTGCTTTTAACTCTTTAGTGAATGAGTAGGGATACAAGTAGCCCTTACTCATTCACAAAGGGGGGGCAGCATCTGGGAGCCCACTTTATGAAAGCGGGTACCCCGATGCAAATAAGCCTGCCTGACCCCCACAACCAATGAGTCAGCGCTTGTGGGGAAGAGGCCCTGGAAAAGCACACTCCCAATTACAAGGGCACGTAGCCTGGTATGATGTGGAGGGGAGGGGGGGGGGCGCTCGCTCGTCTCCCCCCCCCCCCTTTCCTGCCCTGCCAGGCAGGTGCTTGGATTAAGGGTCTGGTTGGGAATTTTAGGGGGGGCCCCACGTCCTGCAGAGCCTGCCTCTTAGCCACCTGGGATATTCTGGCTGGCATCCCGCCCATCTCCTGGCAACCACTGAGGGGGTCGGGATGCTGGCCAGAACATCCCAGGTTGCTAAGAGCCGGGTCGGGAGATGTATAAGGGCCCTTACAAATCTCCATGCCTGGCTCTTAGCATCCTGGGATGCTTTGGTGGGAAAGGGGGCGGCAGGCACACTGCAAATATTGTTTAGCAGGGCAGCCATGCCACTCTGCCTGCTGCCCCCACCCCACGTGACCCATGGAGATGGAGCCTGAGGCAATAGCCTCGTGCTGCCTCTTTATAGGGAAGGCCCTGGCACAGCCTATTGTCTCTTTGACTTATTATTGATTTCCTTTTTTTTTTTTGGTCCGTGTTTTAATGAAAAATAATTTTAATAAAATGATGAATAGATAAAAAATCGCATTTTACATATAAGTGGTTTTATTGATGTAGCACCCGGAAAGACCTCTCAATCCTCCTCTATTTCCTCTATTTGTCCCGCTGTCAATATTTAAGGATGTGAGTGATTGTTGACCTAAAAATATTGTTACTTAGCTTAGTAAATCAGATGAAGCTGCGTTCACTCGAAATACCTAGTCGCATGCAAGGGAACCTGTACTTAGATATTATTAGGTGATTGAAGTGAACACATTTACACCAGGGGTGTCCCTAGACTATTGGCAATCTGAAGCCAGGGGGGTGTTGTGGCTGTGCTGCTGGTACATGTTGCAGGGGGGTCTGACCGGTGCTAGTGGTGTACATTACTAGAGGAGGTGTTGAGTTGCCAGTGGTGCACGCTACTGGGGAGGACTCTAGCTCTCTCTCTCCGGCGTCCCACCCAACTCACTGATATCACTGGTTGCCAGGAGCTGGGGGGGATGTCGGCCGGAGCGTCTCAGGTTGCTAAGCTAGACTGTCTAGTTATCGGGACGGCCATGCGTTTCACATTACTCACCAAGCTATATGAACATTCACTCGGCTAAGCGAACATTCTCCACTTGTGTGATATGTTGCATTCACGTCAATAAAGACGCATCATATCTGTAATTGGAGTGCTGGTGTTCCATTCATATCATGTGCATCTGACGGTGCCATCCGTCGACCCCTGCTGCACCCATCTGCCCATTCTTAGATTAAGCGGTCAGGAGTGCGATGGTTATATGGACTTCCGCTCTCCACTGGTTTACATTTTCATGGTGTATTAAACTCTCCAGAAGAACTGGAAGTAGGAGCAGGAAATGGAAGCAGAAGGTAGCCAGCTGAAAATGCTATTATAAGCAGAAATATTTTACGTGTATAAGGCAGGCGGACGATTTCTTGTTTAGTCTGAGCAGATTTCAGGTTAAGTAGAGTCAACAAATTAACGCATGTGTCACACCATAGGCAGTAACGCAGATGTGCAATACGAAAACCCATCATTGTCACGTGTTTAACATAGACCTTTCCAATCCCTGCCACTTCCAAGGCCTGAAGGTACAACGCCAACCCGGGTCAGAGAATAAATGTATTCATTCATGGTTACAAAGGAAGCCTTTCTCTTTATCTTTGAAGATAGCCAACGTATGTGATGGAATCGGTGTGAAAGCTGCATGTCTATAAAAGGATTTTCATGTCAGCGGGAGAATAATAGGAGGTCAAAATTCATCTCTTAGATTAGCGTCCCGACAGGCTTAAAACGCCTTTCCGTTTAACACTCCAGATAAAGTGCTCCTATGGAAGCAGCGAGGCCTCATTGTAAACAATACCTCTTAGCCAGACGGTTTGGTTGTGTTTACAGATTGAATGTCAGGATGTGTATATGAAATGTTCTTGTAGGATATTAATGGGAAAATGAACTTGTTTTTTTGATGTTGGAACCACATTAGCGTTTGATGGACTGCTGCTGGGTCGGAGGTCACCTGAGACATGTGTTCGGCCTACTGTAGGAATTTCTTTGTATTTGTAACAATAATTGTATGAATTAGTTAAAGCACAACTTCAGTAATAATAAAAAAAAAACGGATTATTTCAGCTTGTATGCGCACAGCGTATTTTTCCAGTTGTGAAATGCATCAGTCCTTGCAATGAATGTTAAATGTCTCCTCACAACCGTCAACAAACAAGCATGGGGGGAGGATGCAGTCCTGGAATAAAGATGAACTCTAGGCACAAAACATTTAATTTAACTATAATCTTCAATAGGCACAAAGGATATAAATCTACTTTGTGTGCACCAAGTTACCAGTTTTTACCTTGTAAAAGCACCAATGACATTATCAATAGGGGTCAACCGATTATCAGATCTACCGCTTGTTATGGCCGATATTCACAAACTTTTAAATAATCGGTATTGGTCTTAAATGTAGCAATAGTACCGACAAGTGCCGACAGTGACGGGGAGCCTCCCCTTCCAGGTGCCCTACTGCTGCAGCAGCAACCAGTGCCTCCAGTGTGCCCCTCCCTCCACAACCTTCCAGCGGTTCCAGTGTGTCTCCACATCCAGTGTATCCAGTATGCCCCCCCACAACCATCCAGTGGTTCCATTGTGTCCCCACATCCAGTGTCTCCACATCCAGTATGCCCCCCACAACCTTCCAGTGGTCCCAGTGTGTCCCCTCCTACTACCATTCATTTGCCTGTAGCTAGACTCAGCAGCCGGCAGCTGAATGTAAACAGCAGGCAGTTGGCTGACTGGGCTGGCTATATTTGCTTATCCCCTCATTTAGCTTTAAATTGTAATCTGTGTCCTATCGGGGAGGTTTTCCTTTACTTCCTTTTGCAAAGACACAGCAGTGAGTTATAGGAGATCTCTACAAAGCAAGTCACTATCTTCTTAGCCCGTTGTCCCCAGAACAGATGTCTCCTCATCTCCATTTCCTGTGACAGCTCAAAAAAGGACGCCAGGTTTTATTACATGGAGATTTTTTATAGGTTCCATTCACTTGGAAAACTGCTCGGCACGAAAACATGCAAACACTAACATACGTGCAGATTCCATGCATTCGTGGCTATTACTATAGCTGGAATGCATGGAATCCGGACAGAAAATCGCTCTTGGACCTTTTTACGGGACGCACGTTTTCGTACTGTGCGGACGCCGCCCTAGTGTGAACAACACACATAGGAAAAAAGTATTTTTTATGTTTAGCGCGTTTCCGTGTGTACCAAGACGTGGATGTGGATGTGTAAACGGAGCCTTAATAAGTCCTTTTCTGGGTCCTGGTGGAACCCAGAGGCTCTGTAAAGCTTTGGGTGAGCCTCCATTGCTGGGTCCACATCTAGGAACTGACCTGAATTTAGTTAGTGGCTCGGATGAACGGATGTTATGTTTGTTTTATGCTATGGATTTGCTGTACAAACCTCTCCAACTGTGTTTGTTTCCTGCCTTTATCAGGTCGCAGGGAACCCTAACTAAAATCAATTCACAGGGATCAATTGGTCAGTGGTAAGAAAGACCCCCCTTACAGTGTTGGCCATAATGCCACCCTTACAGATAGCTAAACAGATAATTGGCGTTGTGCTGCTGGCTCTACCAAGTGGTGTTGGCCCCACAACTGTAAAGACAATAAAGACAAATTGTAGGTCAATTAGCGACAGCTCAAGGAACCTCCTAGAAACATCTGGATGAACCCCAGGGTTCCACATAACTAGACGATGTAAATATGTTTATATATTGTAGATAGCAAGTAGCAACAAAACAGGATAAAATTACAGTAATTGCAACTAAGTTGGCATAAATCTTTGGGTGGGCATCCATTCTTGGGTCCACATCTTACCTGGTAGACAGACCTCATTATTAGTCTCAGTTGTCTTCAGGCCTTTATATATGTGGCCTGACTGATGCCCAGATCTTTCTCTCTGCTATGGGAGCCTGCTGCTGGGTGAAAACACTGAGTGCAGAACACTAAAGTGCTGCCTGTATGTTTTGAGGAACCAATTAGGGGGTACTCTGCTAGACATGAACTGACCTGAGTTTAATTAGTGGCTCAGATGAGCAGATGTTCTATGCTAGGGATGCACCCATACCGATACCGAATATTTGGCAGAGTACTCGTACTCGCCAAAATGCTCCCATACCGGTCAGAGGGAGATTTCCTCTGAGCGGCAGTGTCGCGAGGGAACATGGAGCTGGCTTCCCGGCCAATCAGGAATCTGGGAGGTGGGTCATTACCCGCGGTCTGCCTTCCTGATTGGCCAGTATCTGGCTTAATGCTGTTTGGCCGGATGCTGATGCGAAGCCTGCTTCCTGGCCAATCCGCATCGAGCTGGCCAAACAGCATGGAGCCAGCTTCCCGGGCAATCAAGAAGCCAGGCAGTGGGTAATGACATGCTGCCCGGCTTCCTGATTGCCCGAGAAGCTGGCTCCATGCTACCAGAAGTACCGGTATCGGTATCAACGAGTACTGAAATATAAATATCGGTACTCGATACTAAAAAAAAAGGTATCAGTGCCTCCCTGTTATATGCTATGGAGTTGCTGTCAAAGCTTTCCAGAAATCAAATGAATTGAACAGTGCTGGTTTGCTGCCTTTTTCAGGTCCGGGGGAACCTTACTAAAACCAATTCAGGTGGATCAGTTTGAAAAATTCCCCTTATATTGGTGGTCCGTGGTAAGAAAACCCCTCTTACTATGTAGGTCCTTACGGATTGCTAAAAAGATAATTCAGTCATGCTTCTGGCTCTACCAAGTGATATTGGTCCTGGAATTATGAAGGCACCAACAAATGGGAGGTCAATCAGCCACAGCTCAAGGAACCTCCTAGAAACCTCTAGGTGGACCCTAGGGTTCCATAGAACCCTAGCCGAGAATGTCTGCTCTAGAAGATGTAAAAACATTTATCCATTCTAGATAGAAAGTGGCCACAGAACAGGATAACATTAGTTGCAGCTAAGCTGGCATAAAGCTTGGTTGACAGCATTACTTCTAAAAACGAACACCTTTCAAATCCCATCAAATCATCAGACGATCTCTGAGAATCTAGCAGCACAAGACCTTTTATCTTGTGAACAGTCAGTCTATCTGAACATCTGTATCTTCTGGATTACAAGTCCTGTTAATGGTATCAGAAAATCTTTAAGAGACACTTGATATGCCAGCCTGCTGCCAAAACTGGTTTTAGATGGATTACTGTATTTAACTTTCTGAGTTACATTTTTAGAAACAGATCAGGAATAGGATATGTTTACATTACAGACTTATCGTTATTTTCCATTATTCCGTATCTAAATGGGTATTAAAGCACCCACATCCCTGGCATTGCCTACCCCGTGTTTATTATATAAGAGTTTGTTGTGAATAACTCTTTACTACGGCTTTTATATAAAATGCAATACCATAGCTGCTACAATACTAGTCTCAGAGTACACTCTGCTCATTTCCATGGGACAATCCCTATTCTCTGATCCAATAAGGTGGGAGGTCTTACTAGAATATATCTTATAAGTCTATGGCTTAAAACAAATGACTCAATGCACCGCCATTCATCCTGCAAAACTCTGTGTATGTTCGTTCTATGCGAATTGCTGCAACAATGAATGGTATTGATATATATTTTTTTTCAACTCAAATTAAATATTAGGAAGATACCACATTATGGCCACTAATGCTATACCACGTACTATACCACACCATGGCATAAACTCTGTGTTGACTTCATATTAATATTGAAATGCAGGAATCAAAAGCTAATTAAAGGAGAACGATGAGGTGAGTGCTTTTCACTCATCCTCATAGTTCTAGCCGACCTGTGACAATGAGGCTGTCACAGGTCGGCTCAGTAGATCGGGAGGTGAGCGAACACATACCGGCGTTCGCTCACCTCTCGATCAGAGAGCCGTGAGAGGGGAGGGGCTGGATTCCTACCCTCCCGGCTCCGATCCGCCAACGCTGACTGGCGGAACGGACGGGGGAGGGGGCGGGTACAGCTTGCTCTGCCTTTAGATAGGCAGAGCCAGTTGTCAGTCACGCAGCTGGGCGGATCCCGGCACAATTGTCGGGATCTGCTTCAGCTGCGGTGTCTCAGTATACCGCGAGCAGCTGCTCGTGGTATACTGCGGCGTCTCAGTACACCGTGAGCTACAGCTTGCGGTATACTGAGCCTAGGGTGACGGGAGGACGCTAGTTTGTGTCCTCCCGTTACCCTAAGGAGAACTATGGGGAAAAGACTTAACCCCATAGTTCTCCTTTAAGACCAATAGACACACAATGATCGTTTCCAGGACAATACTTGCTGCAGATCAGCAGAACGATGAGATGAGCGTTCTGGTTAGTTGAATACCGGATAACTGAGAGTTTACTGTATTAACTTTTTCCAGATTTCTTCAGGCCAGTAACATGACATGGATGGTCCTTTTCTCTAGTGGTTGGTAGTCTTCACTGATGCACATCAAAACATCAGCACCATTCCTTGTATCATTGTACTGTATGCGTGTACAGGGTGATGTAGTGATGTCAACTTGGGGGACAGTTCTATGATGCTCTGAACTCTATTGGTGGAAATAAATTACCGCAGGGAACAATGCCACAGAGAAGGTGTGTATTGCACCCGGAGGTGCTGTTTGGGCCCCAATTTTCAACTTTAAACTCTAAAGACCAACTGCAGACAATATACTTACTTTTTCCAGATTTCTTAAGGCCGGTAACATGACATGCAGGATCCTTTTCTTCTTCAGATCTTCTCCAGTGGTGGGTGGTCCAGGGAAGCACATCAAAACATTAGCACCATTCCTTGAATCATTCTACGTGTGTACAGGGTGATGTGGTGATGTCCCCTTAGGGGGGCAGGTCTATGACGCCACAAACTCACAGCATTTCCTCAATCTTTGATGCTGGGTGTAATTCAACCCAGAAGAGTAAGGGCATCTAGTGGTGGAAAGAAATGACTCCAAGAAACAATGCGAGAGAGAAGGTGCGTATTGCACCTGGAGCTACTATTTTGTTCTCAACACCTCCTGGGCCCCAATTTAAGAAAAAAATAATTTTTGCCCATAGTTGGGCTTTAAACTAAGTATGCCAATTGGCATCTTGAGGTGCCAGCTATGTGGACCTGAGGAAAAAGTTCACCAGCACTCCATGATGAAGAAATTATTATGTGGACCCTTTGGGGCCCCAAAACCTGATGATGTTGTGATGTTATGTAAATAAATTGACATTGATTTCTTCATCATGGCGTGACGGTGACCCTTCTGCCATTGATTCTGGTATACATGGCGCCATTTAAAGTGGAAGAAAAGGGGAAAAAATAACAAATTGCTGGAGGTTGGGATTTTTGGCAGAAGAGACATGCAAAGTCTCTTTTGCCTAAAAGAATTCTTCCTCTCTCCCCAGTGATTTTTTTTATTATTTTGCATGCACTGTACAGTGCACACATTCAGCCGATTCACGCATCTCTAGATCACATCAACAGGGGCCACCCAATGGCCAAAGAGGACTTCTGAGAACCTGGAAGTGTCAACTGCGAGGTTGGCAGTGTCAGGAGACAGTGCTATGGACCAAAGCTATATCTGACCGCACTGGAGATGGGCACATTTTTAAGGTAAATGTGCCCTTATTATTATTTATTACAGGTATTTATATTGCGATAACAATTTTCACAGTGCTTTACATTGCACATTCACATCAGTCTCTGCCCTCAAGGAGCTTACAATCTAAGGTCCCTATTGTACATAAATAGAGAGCCAATTTAGACAGGAGCCAATTTACCTTCCAGCGTGTCTGGGCAGAAACTGGAGTACTTGGAGGAAACCCACACAAGCACAGGGAGAACATGCAAACTCCTTGCAGATAGTGTCCTGACCAGGATTTAACCCTGGGAGTCCCTGTGCTGCAAGGCAGAAATGCTAATGTGTAAGTATGCCAAAATATTTTTAAAAAAGTGGTTTAAATAGTGCCAATATTGAAGCAGGAGGGAGATGGTACAATTACAAAACAACTCCATACAAGAGGGTTAAGGGGGTCTTGCTCATGAGAGCTTACCATCTAAAAGCTGATCTACACGTGGTTGCTGGGAGTTGCTGCTCTTTGCTATTCTTTGCATAACGATGTTCAATAAAGCCCTTGTGTTTCATTCAGCAAATTGCTTATTCACCAAGTGCCAAAATCTGGAAAAACAAAATGGCTGCAATGTTTCAAACATCCAGAGTGACATTTCCAGTTCCACCTCGATGAGCTGCCTTCATTCACATGCGCCGCATTCTTGTACATCTCACCTGCTCTGAAGGATTTTTGGAATCCAAACACGGTGCGGGCGGATAGAATAGCCTTTGTTAGACCGTGGAGGATCAGCAACACACCTTCCTAGAGTTACACTAATAACCCGAGTTCAGGACGGAGGTGTGATGCACATTTTCAAGAGCGCGGACCAAAAGGGTAGCTGAAGGAAAACATTTGGATCCGTCACTTCTTCTTCTGTGCCAAGTCAATTGTCATTTCAGCACGTACCGAGATTTCTTTCACAGTCTGCGGTTACACCGGCTTAGTCAATAAGCATAGAAGTCTGGGTGTTTCGGTGCAATATTTCACTTTCATTGGTGCGTAACAATGTTCTCCGTAGGCAAAGGAATCTTGTATAGAGCTGGTGACCCTTTCTTACCATGTGAGACTGATTCTTCTATTGACCACCATTGGCTTTATTCTAGCTACATTTTGTTATTTATTTATTTTAGGTTTGGGTAGAGAATGGTTAGAACTTGTTGAGTATGTCGCTGTTTGTGCCTTGCAGGGGAGATGTCCCCTCTCTTCCTGTCCTGAAGAAACAAGGGAAATGAGTGGAAATCGCCATAAACCCAACGCAAACAAAGCAAAATCCTCTTTTGGACAGTTGTCTCAGTAACATGTGTAAAGCACATGCTTGCCTAACCACTTGCCATCTGGTCGTTGTAATTAAAGTGCTGGACAGCTTGCTCTTGAATGCCGGTGGCCGTGGGCGAGCAGGAGCAGGAAACTTTGAACATTTTTTTACAGCCGGTGATGGCTGTTTACATACAAGTGTTTGGGAAGCTATAAGGCCGCCTGATTGCTTGTTCGGTGCTGGGGAAGTGTGTGTCCCCTCCACCGGCGCCGGCTATCCCGGGCTCTGATGTCCCCCATGCAAGCCCAGGACGGCAGGTGATTACATCACTTCCGGTTTCAAGCTGTAGCTTCTCCGGCTGCTGTAGCTGGAAAGAAGCTGGTGAAGCAGATCTCTGCTTAATCTGCTTCTTTGGGGTCCCTAGGTGACATTAGAGGTCTAATAGACCCCTGATGTCTCCATAAAGGGGACCTGTCACTGTGTCTGTGCTATCACATGGGGCTTGTTAAAAAAGTTTTAAGTTTAACCACTTGCTGACCAGATGTTTAGACCCCCTTCCTGGCCAGGCCATTATTCAGCGCTGCGGTACTTTGACATTTATTCCGTCATGCAACGCTGTACTGAAATTAATTTTATACCATTTCTGGGGGCAGATAGAGCTTTCTTTTGGTGGTATTTAATCATCACTGGGGGGTTTATTTTTTACTATATTAAGGATAAATTACTAAAAAGTTTGAAAAAAAAAACGTTTTTTTCCCCATTATGTTAGGAAACAATTATTATTACCCAATTATTTTGGTAAAATATAAAAGATCTGGTCACGTCGGGTAAATAGACACCAAACATATCAAGCTTTAAAATTGCGCGCACCAGCGAAATCGCAAAAAACTACCATACCCAAAATTGACCACAGGCTACGCTTTAAAAGCTTTTACCGCTCATCAGTTTAATGTTGTCAGTGATTGATGGCCCTAAAATTATTGCTCTCACTTTGCTGTTCGCGGCAATATGTAACATGTGCGGTGTAATGGGCGCAATTGTCGTATGCGCACCCGACGCATGTTTGCACGTGTGTATGTATGGGTGGGGAATTTTAAAAGAAATTGTGTTTTTTTAATTATTTTTCATGTGTGACTTAATTTTTTTTTTCCTATTTTTTTTTCACTTAACTTTATTGCTATCACATAGGGGGAAAATAAAACCCCCTATTGTGATAGCAAAGAGGATGTGACCAGTCCTCTTTATGAAGCCTTTCGGGGTCCCCAAGACCCCTAATGTCACCTAGGACCCCCCAAAGAAGCTGATGAAGCTGGAGAGTGACGCAAGAATGCGTAATATACATCACTTCCGCATTCTGACACCGGAGAGGGGACCGGAGGGAGATCATGTACCGACCTCCCTCTGATCCCCTGTGACAGAGAGTGCCTCTGCCACAGCAAGAATAGGACAAGAGGAGGAGGCAGCGCGTATTTTATGCTGCCAAGGATACAGCTTTTGTGTCATCCACAATGCATGCTGGTCCCAGACTCGCACCGGGCGGCACAGCAGAGCCTGGGACCAGCGTGACAGCGGGAGGGTTGAGCCGTGGAGGGGGGGCGCACATACAGGCACCTCATACAAGCGATACACCACTTGTATGTTAACAGGCATCGTTTTTAAATGTAGGCACTCTCGCGCTCGTGCACGGCGCACGCGAGTAGGCGTGGCTGAACAGAGGTTTATAAATGCCCGCTCAGATCCAGGGAGCTACTGGCCGGAAACTCCCAACGGCCGGCCGGGAGGCAAATAAAAAATTAAACTCATATATAAAAATATTTTAAAAAACACAAATAAAGTCCCCGTAGACATGTATGCCATCAAAAAAATAGTTTCGTAAAATTCTGAGTTCTCTCACAGGTCCGCACCTCTGCTGATTGACAGAAGGCAGTGGGCGGAGCAATAGCCAGCCTCCTATTGGCTATTGCAATTTAAAATAGCCAATAGCAGAATGGTTGCCGCCCACTGCCTTCTATCAATACGCAGACGAGCGGACCTTAACAAGAGAAAGTTCTCTCTCAGGTCCACTTCTCTGCTGTTTAGCCACCCTTCTATTGGCTATTGCAATTTAAAATAGCCAATAGCAGAAAGTTCTCTCTCAGGTTCGCTCCTCTGTGATTTACATCAGGCAGTGGTCGGTTTCATTAGTCAGCCTTCTATTGGCTATTTACATTTTAAATAGCCAATAGCAGGCTTTGTTTATTTCTGCCCACTGCCCGATGTAAACATTGCATCAGGGATTTATTTTTTTTCATTTGTCAGCCGACAGTGGAATGACTTTATGCAACGTTTTTTTTTTTTCGTTTTTTTAAAAAGAAGGTAATTGTCAAAAACTCGTGTTGTGTTTTTTTGTTCAATTAAAGGAATTTTTTCTAAGGTGTTGTATGTTTATTTACATTTTATTTAACTCTTTAGTAAATGAGTAGGGGTACAAGTGCCCCTTACTCATTCACAAGGGGGGAAGGGGGCAGCATTTGGGTGCCCCCTTCATCAGGTCATGCCTGATTCTTGAAGATTTAACTATGGTGTGCTGGTGACATCATTTACTATTTACCCGACGTGACCCCAACTTTTATATTTTGAAAAAAAATTGGCTAAATGTTTCATGACATAACATAACACTTTCAGGTATGCAAGGGCCTGCAAGGCTGAAAGGGGGGGGGGCGGGGCTTTTTATAAACACTTTAGCTCTCACAGCATTTATATAAAAAAATAATGTATTGTTCACAAAAGTTTAAGAACACATTGTATTGTCACAATTGAGAGACTTGTTACAAAAATAGCCATGATACAGATGATGTAACACTGCAACACCACTATAGGGAGGTCGTGTCAGAAGGCAAGTCGCAGCAGGAATAGGACAAGAGGAGGAGGCAGCGTGTATTTTATGCTGCCAAGGATACAGCTTTTGTGTCATCCACAATATGCTTTCCAGCTCCCTCGTCAACTCCTCCCATGCTCGCCTCCAGGACTTCACTAGAGTCTCTCCCATCCTATGGAACTCTCTACCCCAACCTGTCCGTCTATCTCCCACCTTGACTGCCTTTAGGCGATCCCTAAACACTCATCTCTTCAGGGAAGCCTATCCCACCTCAACCTAACCACTGAACCATCACGTTCTCAAAGAATTCATCCCCACACAGCTACCTCCTCATGTATCACTTGCCCCTCCCTTTTAGATTGTAAGCCCCTGGGGCAGGGCCCTCCTTACCATCTTGTCTTGAATTGTATTGTGATTGTAATATCTTCCTTATAGTGTAAAGTGCTGCACAAACTGTTGGCGCTATATAAATCCTGTATAATAATAATAATAATAATAATCATAATATCATGCCCCTCCAACATAACGTAGGGAAAAGTTTTTTGTTTTTCAAAATTTTCAGTAAGTTTTTCATTATATAGTAAAAAAAAAAAACCCCAGTGGTGAATAAATACCACCAAAAGAAAGCTCTATCTGTCCCCCCAAAAAAGATGTAAATGTATTTTTGGTACAGCGTTGCATGACAGAATAAATGTCAGTCAAAGTGCCTCAGAGCTGAATATTGAAAAATGGCCAGGACAGGAAGGTTGGTTTAACACCCCGGGCTTTCAGTGGTTAAAGGAAAATACTGCCTTTTAGAAAAAAATAATAATAAATGCACACAAATGCAAATGAAATGTGCATTCATTTAATTTTTTACCACTCTGAGTTAATAAAATTCCTAGAGTCCTTCTTTAACGTATGGAACTGTAGCTGACATATTCCACACAGGCTGTATCTGTTTGGTTCTTAGCAGGCCTAGCCTAGACCCCCTTCATTTCATCCTGCCTAGGTCTTGAGGGAACTGCACCGAACAGGTTAATTTCCTAAAAATGACTTTATTTATACCATCTCCCGCTGACAAATGACAAAGCGCTGCTTTTAAGCCGCACTTTTCCAGAGGAACCGCATAACACAAGCGTTTCCTAACACCTTCAGGCTTAACTGCTACCATCATTCCATTAAAAGCCCTCAAAAACACATATCTAATACAAAATGAACAAATAATAAGATATAAGAAATGTATCTCCCCCCCCCCCCCCCCCCTCTTGTACGGGGG
>NW_017306687.1:1185870-1200558 GCF_000935625.1 Nanorana parkeri | reverse complement strand
CCCCTTGTTTAAAGGGGAAGTTTTAAAAGGATTCCATTGAATAAATACAAACGATCTAGGAATTAAATCATTTATTTTAGGGATATAAAATACAGAAGGCTGCTACTTTCGCTGACATTACATCTAGATGGGCCACAGCCAACATCCAGGCTTATTAATTCCATATGTAAAGGTTAAGTGCGAAGCGGAGAGACAGAAGGCAGCGCTGGACATTGCGAAGTGACAGCACGCTGAAATAATCTAGATAAAAGATTTGCCTTAGACAAGCCTGTCAGCCGAATACGGCAAATTATATAGGCTTGAGAAAGTAAGGTATTGAGTATCCCGTCAAGCTTCCCATAAGATATTGGAAGAACTGTCGGAAAAAATGTGATTATTTTGCTTGGGTTGTGAAAGCACTTTTTTTTTTATATACCAAGAGAGTTTGGTTTGCCTGTCTCAGAAGGAAGCCGGGGCCAAATATGTAATGTATATGCTGCTTGGTAATCCTTAGTGCTATTTACAAATCGGGATTTCGTAGACCTTTCCTAGATTTCAATGAATCAAGCTGTAGGAGAGGATCCAGCTGTTGTCAGTTGCACCCTCTGGCCAGCAGATGGCAGGAGCGTTCCAACATACATGGCGGGCTTGCCTCTCTACATTTTTCCTGTATGACATATTGGACATAATTGTTGATTCTGTAACACAGAACTTGTAACTTGGACGCTGGAAGAGCACATTAAAAACATTTTACAACCTCCGCTGTGTTTCCTTTTCTAACTTTTTTTTATTGATTAGTTACACCTTTCCGAGTAAATTCTGCCCGAGGTTTAGTTTGAGCACCTACGACGTGTAAGGGAAAACAAAGCAGATATTGGTCATCATTGTGAAAGGGAATTTGAAAAGAGCGATGTGATTAATATTACCTGCAGTAAAATCAGACCGCTAGTTAAGACAACGCTGTCAGATGGTTGGAGGTCTTACAGACAAAACAAGTTTGTAACCCATTCAAATTCAGGCAAGGCAAACATGTTACACAGGAAGCAAGTCAGTCGTGTCGTAGAACAGACTGAAACAATGTTCAAATCCCTTTCAAGGTTAAACTAGAACCCTGGATAAATCCAATCTTAACCCTTGCAGTGGGGCTACCCCCAAAAAATCAACAACAGCCTGCGGATTAGAGGGAACCCGCAATTCAGGTAAGTGTGTGTGTGTAGGGTGTTGCTAAAAAAAAGTAACACGCTCTAATATTCTGTTGGACCACCTTTAGCTTTGATTACGGCACGCATTCACCATGGCATCATTTCGATAAGCTTATGCACAACATTTATTTCCATCCAGAGTTTCATTCATTTTTCCCCAAGATCTTGTAGTTATGATAGGACAGGTGGACCTCTGTGTAAAGTATTTTGCGGCACATCCCAAAGATTCTCAATGGGGTTAAGGTCTGGACTCTCTGGTGGCCCATCCATGTGTGACAATGATGTCTCATGCTCCCTTAACCACTCTTTCACAATCTGAGCCCGATGAATCCTGGCATTGTCATCTTGGAATATGCCCAATGTGCCACCAGGAAGGAAAAAGTCCATTGGTGGTAAAACTTGGTCATTCAGTATATTCAATTAGGCAACTTGACCTTGTTTTTTGGGCACATAAGGTTGCTGAGCCTAGACCTGACCAACTGAAGCAAATCCAGATCATAACACTTATCCAATGGAAGGATATATGGAAGAATGTAACCTATTGGCCTAGCTAAATCCAGGTGGTGCTTTTTTTGGCCAGGCTGTGTAATTCAGCCTTTACTTACACTTTAGTACTGGAAATCCTTCCCTTTTTAGTGTGACCTGCAATGAGGGAACGCCATTGATGATCTGGCCCTGAGAAGAGTATCCAGCCCATGAAACCTGCAGAAAAGTCCCTTCTGGATCAGCATGACAGCCAGTCAACTATCCCTTTCAAATGGATACTTCAACAATGGCGGCCTTTATGTTCCTCTCATGACAGGTCCCATTTAATAGTTCAAATAATAAGCTATTGTATTATCCAGAGCTGAACTGTATGTGAATTCTTAACTGTGTATAAAGAAGGGGGGGGGGGGACGGGGTGATTTATGTACTTATAAGTTATGTCAGAGTCTACGGTATCTAAGCAGACATCTATAACATCCATCGAAGGAATAAACACACTTTCCAAGCATTCCAAAAATAACTATGGCGGTGACATCACCTGATTTTTAAACCCAAATAGTATTTATTAGTATGAGGCACCTCGAACAATGAATTTGCTTGACGTGACATATTGCAGGCTATATTATGTTATCAGTTGGGTGAACTTCTAAACCTCGAGATGTATTGTAGACCATTACAGTCCATAACTGGTATGTTTTCATAACAAGTTACGTCCAATCAGCTCGATCTTCCCCAGATGTTTCTCAATTAAAAGGTTTTCAAAAGGAAATGTCATGTTTAATACGATATTTTAAATCATACAGCTCTTTTGAAAGCGCTTCGGTGACCTAACCCAGACGCTCTGTAGTGTTTATGTGGCTATGCATACACCAGTAAAAATAATGAAATAGAAATGACTTATGAGAATTTTCTGGAGACGCGGATTATGACATGAACCCGGAGCGGTTGGATAAAGTTGGAAATATGTATTAATAAAAATTTAAATAACATTCCGCGAGCAGAAAAAAAGATCTTATTAGAATGATAGATTCATGAACAACAAGTTGTTGTTTTTTATTTGAGCCAACAATGGAAATAAATTCTCGGGTCAGTTCACAAAAGCTTGTTGGGTAGTATTTTTATTACCGTGCATTGTTGGCTCATTATAATGATTACAGTTGTATTTTTTATGTACTAAAGGCTTAATGGCAAGGGTCAGCTACATTTAAAATGTAATCAAGATTAAATGATTACAGTGTTGAAGTTGAACTTCTTGATAAGCAAATACATAAGTCATGAAGGTTTTTTTGTCATCACACCACACTGGAACGCAGGGCATTGCAGTGCCAAGTGTCTCGGTGAAATAAATGGCACCACCATGCCCCCTCTTGCCCCAAAATGCAGGAAGGCTTTCTTTAGGACTGTGCTATGAACACACTGCATTGTGTGCATGGGCCCTAAAGGTTGTGTAGCAAGATTAGGGAGGGGTGAGGAGTTTGAGTAACACATACAGTGATTAGTAGAGACCCAGTGTGCGTAAGTTCGCCCAAGCCTGCTCAAAACTCCGCCATCCCTTCCTTCAGACCCAATCAGTGTCAGCAGTTGTGGAACAGATAGCTGCAACCTTCTGCAACTGATTGGGTCCAGAGGAGGGGTGGTGGTCAGAGTTCTTAGAGGGCTTGGGTCAACCCAGGCAATCTGGTTTGCACCAATCTCAGCTCTAGTGATTAAACACTCCAAGAAGGGGGTGGCACTATGATATACAAGGAGGGAGGGGGATCTGCTAGGGAATTGACTAGTTACATTTTCTAGCACGTTCAAATACACAGTGCAAGTGAAAAACACTGCAAGTAAGCATTAAATATACTAGATTGTTCTGTACTTTTACCTACAATGTTTTAAGCTGGTGACAGGTTCTCTTTATACAGCTTGCCTATTTCATTAGATTTCTAGTTCCATTTTACTTGCTGTAATATATTAAGGTGAGTACCATGTGGAAAGGTCTGCATTCACAGGATCAGTACCAGTGTTGTAGTATGTGTATCATATTCCATGTAATAATGTACTCTCCATGTAGGATAGGTGTAGAAGGGTCTGTTGTCAAATGAGGGTCAAGTCAGCAAAATAGATACAAGGGGAAATAGATGATTGGTAAATCAAGAAGTATAATATGTAGGCATTGTAATTGTGTCGTAAGATTAAATGCATTAGAAGGTCTTACTAATATGATGGTCCCAGATTTTATTGAGCTTGTTTTGTGATATGTCCTTACCTGACATGGTTGTAAGAAACAACATTTTTTATTAGGGATGTACCGATATATCGGCCGATATGTTTTGGCGGCCGAGATATCGGTGCATACGTTCTTTCTCTCCTCCCCGATGGGCGCTGCTCTGTGTCCCAGCGGGAGGAGAGAAACTGTGACAGGCGGCCGAGCGCTGCGGGAGGAGAGCGATGTCAGCAGCCGTCGTCTCTCCTTCCACACCGCTCAGCCTCCTGTGACAACTGTCAGGATGGAGAGCGAGTACAAGCAGTCGGTGATCAGTGATCGCTGAGTATTTGTAGATAATTGAGGACAGAGTATGGTAACTATATCCTCAATTATGAATCAATGGGAAGTGATCTACATCACCTCCTGTTCATTCATAGTTGTAGTTATAGTAAACTCTGTCCTCGTAAAATGAATGAACAGGAACACTCAGTATAGAGGATTCCTGTTCATTTATTACAGGGGCGGCAGAAAAAGAGATTGAGGACTCTGTGTTCTCAATCTCCTTTTCTATTTTAAAATGGAAATATCAGGGGTCTGTTTAGACCCCTAATATTTCCCCAAAGCCCGAAAAAAATAAAAATATTTAATTAAAAAAATTAATAAATAAATAAAAATAAATAAATATTAAAAAATTAAAAAGTTCATAAAAAATAAATAAAAAATAAATATTTTTTAAAATTTCAAAAAGTTAAAATAAAAAAAAATTCGGTTTTCGGCCTGACTTTTTTTTTATTTCAGTTTCGTTTCAGTTTTGAAATTTGCATTTCGGTGCACCTCTAATTTATTGTCAGTTACAGGAAATCGTAGTTCGATACAGACTTAAAGCTACCCTATGAAGGATTGGTTTGAAGCTGCAGGCACTGTCAAAAACTTAATCCTCAAGGGTCACAGAAGAAGGACTCTATCCCCCTTTTCCAAAGCACATGCTCTGTGTTTACATTATAGCCTCTCTCAGCTTTTTTTAACATGGTGGAACCCTTGAAATATCTTTCCGGTCTCACTAAATCTTCAGCTCACAGTACATTAGTGTGCTAGTCACTGGGAAGAATGCCCTTTACATTTGTGTACAAAGGGAAGAATGCCCCCTTGCAGATAGCTATTGGCATCAATGGTTACCTATCTGAAAGGCAGAAATTGGTCACTACTCAAGGAACCCATAGCCATCTCTGGAGGAACCCTAGGGTTCCATGGAACCATGGCTGAGGAAGGCTGCATTAGATATAAAGAGGACTGGAAGGGGGTGTCATGGTGAGCTGAGGTGCTGAAGCAATTGCTTGTAAAGTAGTCATTGCTCCAAGCTCACTCCCGTGATGGACTACAATCTCACATTTAGCTCCATCATGGGAGCAAGCTTGGAGCTGTGGCTACATTACAATACACCCAGCGGCCATGGGGAACAAAAGTAGCCGCCCTCCAGAAGAAAGGAGAGTGTACGCACCAATTCAGAGATGATTTGATGATCTACAGCTGAGTGATACACAGATAAGGTCCAGTATAGTTAATAGTTAAGGTACTTGAATGCATATTTAAGATTTATCTGCTGAGTTTAGTGTCACTTTAAACTGATGTACTGAGTAGCTAAACAGATATGCACACCAGAGAAGGTCAGAGAAACATCAAAAGTCCTAATTTGCATACCTGTTCTTGATTAGTGATGCTAAGCACTGATGCAAAAGAGCTGGCATGTCTGCCTGGCACAGATCATTTTCAGAAGAAGTGGTGTGCAATGACAACATCCATATTTCTCTTTAAGGGCATACCTTCAAGAGTTCTGATATTCCTCAGTTTGTCCTGGATATTGTGTGGGGCTTGGGAGAACTGGGTCTGTCCATCTGTCCATATATGGTGACATTGGGGATGATGTTTTGGCAAAGTGTTGGAAATTTCCCAGTTTCTACATTTTATAAGTTTATGAAATATAAAATAAGAGTTGGAGAAACTGGTCCATAAATGTATCAGTTTAGTAAAGTATTGCAAAATCCATCAGTTGCACGGCTCTGACATTCCATCGCCGGACACTGCCAGGGAACGCGGTGGAGTAGATGGGATTGAGGTCAGTGTTTATGGGGAAGTAGTAGTGCAGGCGATGAAAAAGACGATGTGAGACATGCAGTATTGAGTGCGAAAGACGCTACAACAAGTCCTTGCTTGTAACATGCTGAGCTCCCGGTCCAAAGCAAACAGCAGACACAGCTGATGTCATCTGAATGTTATTACTGATGTTTGGTACAGCTCAGCTACCCACTGAACGGCCAAAGTAAACATTATCGTTTTTGGATGCCCTCGCTACACAAGAAATCACTGAAATATAAAAAAAATCCATATTCTCTAAAGTTTAGGTAAGCTTGACAATACGTGCCATTTGAAGGCTTTTTCAGCTAAGTTGTGTCTTGAAATAGGTGGCAGCTGTTCCTTGACAGTCTATGGCAGGGGTAGCTAAACTTCGGCCCTCCAGCTGTGGTAAAACACCAAAAGAAAAGATGAGTTGACCATACTATGAAGACAGGTGTCACTAGTCCTGAGCTATCTGCCATTTATGTCAAGAAACAATGTATTTGGATGCAAAAATAACAGCAGCTAGGGGGAGTTTAAAGTCAACTGGTCCTGGAGCTAATGTTTCTTTCTTTAGATTTCCATAAGGCATTCAACTCACTCTCTTAGGAGTACATATTTTTTGCTCTGCATAAATAGGGCTTTGGAGAGGACTTTCTGGCAAGGATCTCAGAGCTGTGTTACTAACCGTCCTCTTCTATCTATTATGCTGGCTTTAGATTGGAACCGTTCCCTATCCTATGGGGTACAAGACAGGGATGTCCCATGTCTCCCATCCTCTTTATATTGGCCTTGGAACCGCTTGCAGCAGCAATTCAGGCGCATTCCTCGATACGTGGGGGGGGTCGAACTGGCTGGTGTTCATCACAAGCTCTCGATGTATGCAGATGATATCCTTGTGGCTGTTAGGTCTACCTAACCTGTTTTGGATCCTGTCAGAGTTGGAATTCTTCTCCTGTCTCCAAGTTAATGAAAGCAAATCTAAAGCCCTCGATGTCTCACTTCCCTTTTCTCCCCTTTACTTGATACATTCTAATTATAGCTTCTCCTGGCCCTCTTCTTCACTTCATCCTATGACTCCCACTTTGCGGCAAATTACCCTTCACTTTTTCGTGAACTTTCGTCTCTCCTTACCTCTTGGTGCTCTATACCCTTATCCTGGTTCAGCAGAATTCACGCAATCAAAATGTCTTACTGACCTAAACTGCTCTACTTTTTTAGAGTACTGCCGGTCCCTGTACTGGACCACGTGATGCAGATAGAAAAGAGGAAGATTCCACATTTCCTTTGGCAGTCCCAAAGGCCTAGATTGGCAGCCCATGTGTTGCATTGCCACAGGAGGTTGGGGGCCTGGGGGTTCCATACCTGGGGATATACTATCCCTAGGTATCAGATTG
The DNA here is from genome assembly GCF_000935625.1 of Nanorana parkeri. Lineage (NCBI taxonomy): Eukaryota > Metazoa > Chordata > Amphibia > Anura > Dicroglossidae > Nanorana > Nanorana parkeri. Next base: position 1,193,191 of record NW_017306687.1, on the reverse strand, counting down.
CACCATTGTCCCTGCTTCATTCCACCTCTGATTTACCCCAGTGGGCTATGATGGATATTGCAGAATGCTCACCGGTTCCTGTTCACAATCTGTTGTTGATTCCCCCCTCATCCCATTCTCCTATCGGTGACCCTATCTTACACCATGCACTGAAACAGTGGGACTCTGTTAAATACTCCTGGGGTCTTATTTCTCCGCACCTCCCCTTTTTGGGCATCATCGGGAATCCCTCTTTCCTCCCGGCTTTTGAGAATCCCTTGGCATTTGTATGGTGGATATTTGTACTCGTCAGACCATTGCTAGGACCTGGAAACAGTCATCCCTGAACTTTTTGGAGGTTAAGCAAAGGATCATGGGTATAACGGTGCATAAAAAACTTACGGCAATTTTATCGGATTCACACTTCTCCTTTTTGAAAACCTGGACTCCGTGGCTGGATTATATCCGCCCGGTGAACCTTGACTTCACGTTGCTTTCGCTCTGACTGCCAGGTACAACCAGCCTCAGGTACAAACGGCCTCATGTTGCTCGAGGCTGGTTGTACCTCGCTGTTCCCCACACGGTTCTCCCTCTTCTCTTTTTTCTCTCTCTACTGTTCCTCTTTACGCTATCTTTACCTATTTTAAGACGGTACTATACTTTGTCCATTTAGGAGCCATGCTGGGGTACTGCTGCACTGCTAATTAGCCTCTTGGCTCAATGATTGCTTTATGATATCCTCCTTGTCAGAGCTGTGCTGATTACCAGTCCTGGGTGTCTGCCCTCATTGTCTGTAATAGTTGCTCTGATGAGGGTATTTGCCCTACCTTCTGTGGGTTTTGTCATTACAATACTATCTGTTTGTTACTTTATATTCTGATTGATGCACTTTTTCTATTATTTTGTTAGTTGCTGTTCATGTACTGTTCTTCAATTATTCAATAAAGATTTTGTGAAATAAAGTAAACTGGTCATGAGAGAAATATGGATGGTGTCATTGTTGTCCTCTATCTGGACAGTATAATGGTAAGAAGGGATGAATGGAACCAAAAAGCCCTTCACTCAACCAGTGTGTAGCAAAGTTGAGCCTTCTTATGACAGAAGGTATTCACATGTCTCAATTCATTACATATTACAAAAAGAAGTGGATGAATCCTCATTTCAGAATAGTGAGCATAGCCATTATCCCTTTCTGCCCGCGTGGCCAACTGTACATCCAGAAGCGCTGGTGTATAGTACACTATACTTTACACTACAATTGTACTATACACCAGCTGTTATGGATGCATTGGGGCAAAACGGAATGATCTGTATGGCACTGCCCACTGTCCTGAAATGAGGAATCATCCTCTTCATTTTGGGATATGTAAGAAAAAGAAACATTTGAACAAGAAGGTTCCACTGTGCTGTCTTCTATCTAAAAAATCCTCTGTCTCTGGCTTCAGTATATTCTGAGTCACTGACACGCATGCATGCATGCAGAAAGCAAAGTCAAAGCAAGAATCTCTGATCTGTATATTTTTTCTGGCTCAGTGACTTGGAAAGAATTGAAGAAGATTATAAGGTGTACTTATAGACAATTCACGCAGCGAACAGGTCTGTGAACGACATTCACATACAGTACTATAGCCACTAGATGAAGCTGAGGAGCATAGGAATTTCCTTTACTGTCGGGCTCCATCTAGTGGCCATTCAGTGCTGTGCATCTTATTCCCACAGTGAGAAGCTCCATCTAGTGGCCATAAAGCGCTGCAGACCTCATTCACAGAGATGCTCTCTGTGCAAACGGTTTGCAAATTCAGTCCCATGTGTTGCCCCTTCTCACTGTAAAGCAGGAGGTATTACCAAACACATTTACAAACAAGAGGGTCTGGGTTTTAGAAACTCAGTCCGCCAAAAAGACTACTCTTGCAGTTTTGTTCAATGCTAGTAAGCTGTTTCTACCACCAGATTATTTAAGTTTGCATGGACTGAAAGTCCCTGTTCACACCTGAGAGTTATGAATCTTTACGAGCAGCACTTCAATGCTAGACAGTAGGAGTCTCAGTGTATTTAGTAGTGCCCGTTCACCAGGGTTGTCCCGACACTTTTTGTAACCTGACACAGTGAGGGGGAGTGCTGGTGGTGCATGGTCTGGGTGGGGTGGTGGTAAAGGAGCTGGCACGGTACCTCTGTCTGGCAACCCACCCTGCTCACTGACGTCACTAGTTTCTAGGAGCTGGCCGGGACGCCTGACAGAGCATCATAGGTTGCTAAGAGCTCTTAGCCTCAAGCTGCCTTATTTGACAGGCGGTCCTGCCGTTCACACGTGAGCATAGTGTGGCTTTAAAGCTCGTCACTTGAAAAAGTACATGAGCTTCTTTTGAAACTGTATCACGCATTTTGACCCTAATAAACTTCAATGGAAGCTTCTGAAAAATGCCTAAAAATGCATGTGTTGTACATTTTATATTGGATAAAAATAATAAGCCTGAAACGTGCACAGAACACGCAAAAACACCTGTACAAATGCTAAAGCAAATCACCAGAAAAATGACCAAAGACACAGCACATGTGTGAATGGGGCTTTATATAAATGACCTCTGGGGTACCTGCTTCATCCAGACATAAGGAGATCAACATAACTGTCATTTATTTTTTATTACATCATTTACAAATATGCAGACCATATAAGTGAAGCTTTGAGCGAGTATTCTCTCTAACGATCCTAAAGAAGCAGAAAAAATCCATGAAATGTGTCGACCTTCTAAAGGAATAATAAATGTAATATGCTGAATACCATAATGGACTAAAAAAAAAGAACTGTAAGTATTGTATATTTTAAGAAGTTATAAAAATAAAATGTGTACATTTATATACAAACATTTCATGCAATTGATCTTTCTTGGGTTCTGTATCCAAAGTCCTCTCTTGGTGCCTATTCATAAGGGCCGGTTCACACCTGGGCGTTTTGTAGCGCGTTCGAACGCTCTGCAAAACGCTCAAACACCGAAATCCCATTATTTCCTATGGGTATGGTTCACACCTGGGCGTATTACAGGCCGTATGAACGTGCTACAAAATGTCCTACGCCCAAAGAAGTACAGGAGCTTCTTTGGGGCATTTTTGTCGCGCGTTTCCATTGGTAACATGCAAGTAGCCCTCTAAAACGCGCGTTTGCCGTGCGTTTTTTACCGCGAATGGTGGTAAAAAACGTGCATATTCGATACGCCTAGGTGTGAACCCAGCCTAAGTGTAATGATGCTTTAAAGAGTAATTCCACTTTTGTTTACATAAAAATCAATCCTCTCTGAGTGATCTGTGTACATTATATTACTGCAACTTTGTTGCAGTGTCCTACCTATTTCTGCTAGCTATTTGTTGCAGCATGTCCTTTCCAGGCTGATCACTGAATGGGAGGGTCTGAGCCCTGAATGGGAGGGTCTAGGTTAATTATAATCAGCTGGTCGACTTTATGTATTATAATGAGGAAAGTAGCAGTGTTGGCATCCCTTTAGTGATAATTAACCCTTGGGGAGTATCACACAAAAAATGAAACTCCTATTGCGGGGGGTGGGGTTAGGTTCACAGTACCAATATCTCATAAACTTATAAAATCTCTGAATGGGAGGGTCTGCATTCATTATAATCATCTGGTCAACTTTCTGTGTTGTAATGAGGAAAGTTGCAGTGTCGGCATCCCTTTGGTAGTAACTAACCTTTAGGGAGTATAACACAAAAAAAAACCTCCTATTGCTGGGGGGTTGGGTTAGGGTCAGATTAGCAATAGCTCATAAAAGTATAATATCCCTGAATTGCAGGGTCTGCATTCATTATAATAACCTTTATAATAACCTCATTATAATAATAATTACTTTCTGTGTTGTAATGAGGAATGTTGGAGTGTCGGCATCCCTCTAGTAGTAATTAACCTTTAGGGAGTACCACAACAAAAATGAAATTCCTATTGGAAGGGATGCCAAAAATTATACTTGTATCTTAGTACAGACATCTGGGAGAATCAGTCAGCCAATCACAGAAGCAGTAAGTGGCATCTCTGGGGCATTCCATACATGAATTGTGTATGGTACGCCCAGGGCCGGATTTACTCTCTCTGCTGCCCCAAGGCCAGATTCCTCAATGCACTCCTTACCTGCCAATCCCCCCATGGAGAATGGCAGACCTGCAGGCTGCATACAAGTGATCTCGATGACATCGCCAAAACCGCTTGTACAAAACAAGCCGCGGCTTCCCCGCTGTACATTTAGCTCTGCTTGCCCAAAGCAGGGCTAAATGTAGAAAACAACTACCCACCCGGCGCCCAGAACTGCATGTCCCGGGCATCTGGAAATAGGAATTCCACACCGCTGTTGCTCCTCTACTCCCTGCTGCCTCAAGGCCAGGCCTTGGTTGGCCTGGTGGGGAATCCGGCCCTGGGTACGCCTTCAGGTCACCATATTGCACTGAATTTTTTGGACAGATTTAGAACATTATGCCAGCTACAGTTTTAAATGGAAAGGTCATTTTTTAAGAACATGAAATTACAAAATTTCTTCTGCGACAATTATAAATGCTATATTCATTTTTTAAAGACGTTTTCATTCTTATGTTTTTAAAGTTTTTTAAGCTTGAAGCACATCACTTGAAAAAACACAAATGCTTCTTTTGTGACTTTTTTTTCGTATTTTTTTGCCTAGTAACTAGTTTTCCATTGGCTAAAACTCATTTTTTAAAAATGTTCCAGCCTAAAGCACGTGAAAAAAAGCATGCAACGACCCCTGTGCAAGCGCTAAAGAACAGCATGGAAACTATCAAAGACGCACAGCTGTAATGTGAATGGGGCCTAATGGTAATATCTCCAGATTCCTGATAAAGTTACAATAATGAAAAACTAGTGAGTGGGACTTTGTCTCTCATTGAAGCTGCAGCAGGTGGGCAGGGTTTAGAACTCACCATGACCTAAACATACATTCCTGATGGTTTATATAAACTAAAACAGCTCTCACAATCCTGAAATGCCATATTTTCTATTGCTGTCTGAGATGTTAATTTTAGGACATTTGTAGCTTCAGAGCTGCAGTTTTGCCATAGAATAATTTTTTTAAATAACTATGGAATTTTTTCAAAGGTCATCACAGGTCATTTTGGTCTGTAGTTAGAAAAAAATATTTAAATGCAATATATATTTCCTAGATTTGTCTGTCTAGTTGGCCCAATTTCTCTCTTTTTAATTTTATTTTTTTGTTGAAGCCAAAAATGTTTAGATGCTAAAGTCATACAAGAGATATTTAATACTTTTCTGTGGCGACGAACATTTATTAAATAAATCTGCATACTTTGCATACCTTCCTGGTTTTTTATATACTATGTAGTTTGAAAAAAAAAATAAAACTTTTCTATGTTGCCATTGGAAGATGAATTGAAAAGTGGGAAAGTTCTTTAACTTACAAGATCTTCTCGCCCCTCCACCCCGCGAGCGGACATGGTCTTGGGTGACCTAGTCACTGCAGATTTGGCCATTCAGCTAGGGAGAATTGATAATATACTACTTGTTATTTACATTAAAATGAAACTATGGCTTAAACTTTTTTTTCATGGACAGAGTTAGAACTGTTCAATAATAATTAAAAAACAATCTTAGTAAACCATCCAGCTGGTAAGCACAAAAATACCTATTATTATTGTTATAATAATACAGGATTTATATAGCCCCAACCGTTTGCGCAGCACTTTACAAAATAGAGGGAGACATTACAGTTACAACACAATTTCAATACAGGAGGGTTAAGGGGGCCCTGCTCATGAGAGCTTACAATCTAGTAGAAGGGGCGAGTGATACAAAAGGTAATCATTGTGTGGGATGAGTTAATGGAAGAAGTTAAAGGACAGTTATTATGTTGAAGTGGGATAGGCTTTCCTGAAGAGATGAGTTTTCAAGGATTGCCTAAAGGTGAACAGAGTAGGAGTTAGCCAAACATGTTGAGGTAGGGAGTTCCAGAGGATGGAATAGGCTCTGGAGAAGACCAGGAGGCGAGCATGGGAGGATGTGACAGGAGAGCAGTAGTTCTTGAGAGGAGTGGAGAGGATGGTATTGGTGATATTTCTGAGATGAGGTTAGTGACGTAGCCGGGGGCAGAGTTGTAGATTGCTTTGTATGTTACTATTTTATATTGTATTAATTGGGCAAGTGGGAGCCAGCAGAGAGATTGGCAGAGAGGGGCGGTGGACACTGAACGGTTGGTAAGGTGGATGAGTCTGGCAGCAGCATTCATTATAGACTAAAGGGGGATAGGGCGTTTTGTGGTAGGCCAACAAGGAGGGAGTTACTGTAGTCCAGGTGAGAGGTTAAAAGGGAGTGAATTAGAAGCTTTGCCGTGTCATTTGCTAAAAAGGGGCGAATTTTGAAAATGTTACAAAGATTGAGTTGGCAAGATTTAGTTAGTGATTGGATGTGGGGCTAAAAGGAGTGCTCAGAACCAAGAAATATACTGAGCACCCTGGCTTGAAGGGAAGGAGTTGATGAGCTCAGGTTTGGACAAGTTGAGTCTTAAGAAGACCAACATTTTCCTTACATACATTTTCATACATAGAAGCGATCTGGTGACAGCTGAGTCGCCAGAATCCCTTTTTTTTTTTATGGAAGCTGGGTGGCGAGTCTTTACATGCCACCCGGCTTCCCGGCTAATCAGGAAGCCAGGTGGTGATTCATTATATGCTGCCTGGCTTCTTTAATGGGACTTCCAGTATCGGTATACGGTATCAGCGAGTACAGAAAAAAAAATATTGCTACTCATACTTGATACCAAAAAAGGGGCATCGGTGCATCCCTAGTTCCTGCACATTGTTACCCACCCCTGTTCCATAGGATTTTGCACACTAAGGACAAAAATGAAGCCAACACCAGACACAAAATTCCGCAGCGAGACTTTTCTTTCTTTTGCGATTTTGTCAGCCGTCCATTGGATTTTTTTCCTCCAGTCCTCCAGCTGCATCAATAAATCGTGAAAATGATCCCTTTTTCTATATACGGATTTTCCTTTGAAAATTCCCATGCATATTTTCGAGATTTTTTTTTTTCATTTGTATTTCATTAGGGGATATATTAAAGTTTTTTTGAGCAATAATGAACACATTTGCATGGTTTTTATATCTTGCTTCCTCTTGCAGGCCACATCCAACATGTTGATTAGAATTTGGAAGTCCGGTGCCTAATAAATTCTTAAGTGAAAATAATAGTCTAGTTAACATTTTATGGGGGACACGTAATAGAATTAGCAAGGCCCTGCTGCTTGTCCGGCCAGGTTCCCTTGCTTCATGTCACCGTTCTGATGCCACACCAAACACGGCTTATTGGACGGGGTGG